>NW_027495113.1:0-229256 GCF_021521415.1 Bidens hawaiensis | reverse complement strand
AACTTGGAATGTTCTTGTTCTTGTGTATTATCTCTTGTTAAAACACATCCTCAATGATAACATTATCAAAATTTTCAACAAAGACTTTGTTGCTTTGAACATGAGGTTTTTGAGTTGTAGATTGGGCTTTAAAAATTTCAGGTTTAACTGTTTTTAACTCTTTTTTAAATCACATCTTCTTTTACAATCACTGATGTGTTGCAAAACACATAGCGTTTTTATCCCCTTTTTGTGTTGTTTTGTGCGTAAACCGTTAACGATTATTTATTATTCTTGCATGAAATTATATGTTTGTGATTATTTTATATTCCAATGTTTAGGAGAGCGAGAAAACGAGTTAAATGGAGAAAGAATCAGCAAAAACGGAGCTCGGATAAAGCCGGTACGCGCGTACGAAGATAAACGAGCTGGAAATCGAAAAACGTCAAAAAATGGCATGGCCGAGCCACGTGACCAGGTCATATGATTCAAGCATCATGTGGTTGATTCCATCATGCCCCAAGGCTGCCAAGAACAGCCAGAAATCATAAAAACGACTGTTTTGTCTTCTAGCGGACATTGTGGGCTTGTTTTTAACCTATTTTATATTAGGAAATAGGTGTTTTAACATATATATAAATGGTTTAAACCCTATGAACGATTTTTTATTGAATTTTCCAGCCATCTCACACCTTCTTCTAAGGGAGAAACAAAGGAGGACAAGCTTACGGTTATATTTTATCCTTCGGTTGTCGGTTTTGATTGTTTTAACTATTTTAAGTTCGTTGTTTGAGTTTTAATCATTCAAACTTTTTGTAATCAGATTTATATGAACATGTTCATCACTTTTATATATATTTTCTACCGTTCATTGATTATGATGGCTAGATTGGGTTAGAATCACCTAGGTTTGATGTTTAACGGTTGATTTATCACTTTTCGGGTGCTGATTTCGTGTTTGATTGTTTAGTTATTGTAAAGTTCATAATTTGTGATATTATTCCATGAACCTTGCTGCCATTAGATGTATTTTAAGTTGCATGAGCCCCAAGTAGTTGATTATTTCATGAATTTGTTTCGTGTAGTCGTTAATTGCTAGTTCGGTTAATACTGAGTGTGTTGATTGATTTGTGGTAGACGCGTGCCATTAGGATTTGTGTTTCTTGAATCATTTAGGTCAGTAGGATCATCCCCTTTGAGTTGGACCAAGACCTTAGGGTGTTAGTTTATCTCTCTGCTTTAGTTGATTTAGTTACCCGTTGCGAGACCACATGCGGTTTTCTAGCTATCGACTAGGTTATTTTGTAAGTTGAGTTATATTATCCTTATTATTGAATTACCCCTCTCTTACTAGGTTTGTAATTAGATCAAGCCTTAGTGAGGATTGTGATTTTGATACGGGCCAAGTAATAAATCATTAGGGTACGTAGATAAACAACCGTGAATTAAAAGCTAAGTAGACGTTGTTAGGGTTTTCTAGTAAAACTGACCGTGGGGGACCCAGTTGCTTTGATTGCATCTATCTTAGATTCAAACACTTGTTAGCACCTGATCCATCCTATACCCGTTAAGTCATCTTACCTAGGTGGTTCGTTTTCTTATTATCGTTAGTTTCGTTAAGTTTCACCGTTAGCTAAGTTAGGTTAGTTAAGTTTAGTTAGTTTAAATAGTTAAGATAAATAAATATATTATTTAGGGAGGACTTAGATTAGGGTTAATTATCTGAGCCGTTCTCACGTGTCTTTGTGTTCGAAATCTGGACTTCCATTATACTATGCTGCTACGCGACCGGTACACTTGCCGTTTGTGTGAAGTTTTGTTAGGATTGTTTGGTTTTATAAATTTAAGACTTAGTGTTGAATTGGTGAGAATTAGTTATTAATATTTATATATAGCTTTTCGCACATCAAGTTTTTGGCGCCGTTTTCCGGGGGACACGGTTTGAGGCGATTGGAGAACGACCCGAGTTGAGGACTTGATTTTTATAGTTTTGTAGATATATTTAGATTAATATAGTTTATTTTAATTTAATTTTAAGTAGTTTAATTTTAGTTTTAATTAATTTTCTTAATATGTTTCATTTTATTTTAGTTTTGGTTTTGTTTCTCCGATACTCCAGTTACTTCTTTTCTTGTTTGCAGGTTATTCTATGGTTGGTTGATGACGGTTTATGAGATGATTATAATCAAGTGTGGGGATGCCACCTGTTTTAGAGGATTGCCACGTTTCGTTCGTGAGTGATAGATTGATAGAGAGCACTAGAGTTTTTAAGCTTGCGTTCGAATAGAAGGGTGAGGAATATGATTCACCGCACACTTTCATGATCACATATACCAGGGGAGTCTGTTCCACTTTATTTTTCTTTATGTTTAGTTTGTCTTTTCCTTGTCTCACATTGAGGACAATGTGAAATTTAAGTTTAGGGATGGGGAACTGACGTTTTCATTTTTAAGAAAAATAAAAGAATATTGAAAATCTTGGGAGTTAATATTTTAAAAAAAAAAGTTTTTAAAGAAAAATGTCCCTTGAAAAGTTTTTTTCTTCTACGTTAAGCAGGAAATGATATTATTACCTTTGTGTTAACGAACTCTCGGAACTTTTGAAAAATATAATATAATAATAAAAGAAGAGATGGTTTGCATATCTGATTTGGGATGTGTCGGTAGACCCAACTAACTTTGATAGTCCTCTTTAGCAGTTTATATATATATATATATATATATATATATATATATATATATACACACATATTATATTTATATATATGATAATTTGAAAAACGATGAAACCGAATTTCGATGCTTAGAGAGGATTACCATAATCTGAAAACTTTGAGATGGCAAGACTTAAATGCACTCAAACCAGCACACCACACATGTCCATCTTTTTACGAGCTTAGAAATAGTTATATAATTTAGGGTGATATAAAAAAACAAAAAAATAAAAAAAAAAGAAAAAAAAGAGAAAAAAAAACGAAAAAAAAAGTATGTTATGAAAGTTATAAGTATTCCAAAAGTTGGTCCGAAAATGACACACCCTCAAAAATCCACTAGCGGAGTTTTACCGTCAGAGGGTGTGAACTAACAGGATCGGAATCATTATTTATAATCAAACCATAAAACAAAGTTTCAAAACCATGAAAACGTTTACGAGTTATTAAATGCAGAAGCGTAAAACCATAGCAAACAATGTTACGTCACGCAGGACGACTTAAAACCCCAATGATAATACTTTAAAATAAGTTTTGCATAATTAAAAATGTTCAAGCAATGCATGTTCCTAAACCGCGCGCCCGCATCGGCTACCTGAGAATAACATACTAAAAGTGTTCAACACGAAGGTTGGTGAGTTCACAAGTTTATATAAAAATAAAGCGTTTAGCGTTTGCGTTCAGCGTTTTGCGTTACAACGTTTTGCGTTACAGCGTTTTGCGTTACCAGATAGTGTTATGTCAATTATATATCTATAGGTAGCTAGCCTATAAAACAAGTATTACTAAGTGTTCGACACCGAAGCTGACTGTTTATCATTTGCCTTGCCACCAGGTCATCCAGACCATGATATGTGTTTAGCCAAGATTAAACCCACTCGACCTCCAGTCGAGTTTAGCGTTGGGTGGGGTTTGTCAAACCCAGTAGTACTACTCAACAATGACTCGCTATTAGCCAATATTAAACGGTTCGATGTGAATGAAGGACTTTAGTTAACGCGTTTGCCACTTAGTCTTTACAAGTGATATATAATCTATATTAACAAAATATTAAATGCGTTCGGAGTATGTTATCTCCCCCAAGTGAAAAGCGTTTAAAAAGTTTAAAAAGGGGAAAGTGAAACTCACTGTTTGCGAAGTATTCCCAAAATAATTCACCAAGATGCGCGTCACAGAAAAACTCTCTCTAGCGTTATAAAACAACAAAGAGATTTTTCTAAGTGTCGGAATATTATCGAGTCTCTAGACCCGGCACATAATACCTATGAACACAACATGCTTCGTGTTTCGTTTGTGATCGTGTGTGACTTTAACAAGTGTAGTTGTGATACGTTACATGTGTAAGCAATTATTTACGTGTCATGTATTCATAATGTACATCACTAGCAATTACTCCCCGTAAGGGCAATTTGGTCAACACATAACAATTAACTAGTCATTATTCCCCATGAGGACCAATTTGGTCAAATCTTGACAATCAATTAGCAATTATTCCCCGCAAGGGTAATTTGGTCAAAACATATCAATTATATAGCAAGTATCATGTTTCATGCATTTTCACAAAATTCAGCAGCTAGTTTCACCGAGACAGAAATTCTACTTGAAAGATTGTACTATCTCACCGATCACAGCATCACAATTAATTTACCAAAAATCATCACAAAAGCATATATGTCTTAGGTTTCCAGAACATATTTTTATTATATTTTTATTCCACATAGGTTTCTCACAATCATCAAATCATTACAGCAAACTCATAACAGTCAAATTCATGCGTAACAGAATTTTATTTGAAATTCCCGTTAAACGAAAAATCCAATAAATGCAAGACCACTTGGATTAGGTTCCTAACTCAATGAGTTAACTTCCAGAAGTGGAACCAACCCAATTGGTCTCGTATTTCATGAGATATAACATTTACAAAACAACCTAACATCAGGTCTAACAGCTCATCTTTGAACAACGTTTTTGTAAAATCATAAAAGTTAACCTTTACTTGTACAAAAATTACAAATTTATATTCTTTAGAAACTAGACTCAACCTAGTTTACTGCAGTATCAATAATCTCAACCAATTTTCACATTTACACCTCGTTACAGTCAATTAAACATCAATAACACAATCTGTCCAGAAACTGTTTGCATCCAAACTCAACATATTAACTATCTATGGACCATCATGCATTCATATAACACTCTAGACTCCATAATCACTATCCATGCACATCAATTACACATTACATACATGATTAGGGTTTTTTGTTTGAACTCAAATCAAGGACACAACAATTAACATGTAACAATATTCATTCTAGTTATCAAATCATTATCAAATCAACAACAATCATATTAGTTACATACACACATGAAATCGGCCATCTAGGGTTTTCAATTAACCCATTAAACATCAAAATCAAGTATAAAGGATGCATAGGATAATCGTTTATACCTTCCTAGCACCTTAATCTTCGATCAAAAGTTGCAATTGATGGTTGTATGTGTGTGTATAGGTGACGGCAGCCAAGGAGCCAAGGGGGGGGGGGGTTCCGATCGGGACTTGTGGGGGAAGAAGAATAATAAGTTAGGGTTTAGTATTATTATTATTTATAATAATCTATGTTACAATTTGGCCCCTCCACTTCTAAGTATTACTTATCTAGCTTAACTAACTTGTTTACATCTTGAGTTAGTGTTTATAACGATGTTATCACACAATACATAAGTCTAACACATAATTATCACATAATTACTGTTTTGACGTTTTTCGTTTATTCACCAATCATTTACGTCAACTCGTTTGCGTTTCGGTGCAATTCCCGAAAGACTACACATGTAGTAAGTGTTAAGCGTCATTTAAACCCTAGTTTAAATGTAATGAAGTGTGCGTTAGATTCAGTGATCTTAAGTTTGAATTGACGGAGTTGAGTTAACGGAGTTAACCTGAAATTGACGATTGTCACATCATTCCCATGTTAAAGAATTTTCGTCTCGAAAATTTGAGTCAAGTCGTGATGAGTGTCTGAAAAGTAAGAAAAATTTTCAGTTTGTCATATCATCCCCTAGTAGAAAGAAATTTCGTCCTGAAATTTAATTCATACCTCCGGTGATTTCTGACGGTTTGTCGGGTTTCGCGGTTTTCTGTGTTTGGTCAGCCCTTCAAAAAGGTGAGGATACTTTTTCATCATTTGATCCTCGTGTTCCCACGTGAACTCCGGTCCATGTCTCGAGTTCCAACGAACCTTAACGATTGGAATTTTGCTGTGCTTGAGCATTTTGGTTTCCCAATCCAAAACCTCGACTGGTTCCTCCATGAAACGTAACTGTTCATCAACTTGCAGTTCCTCCAAAGGGACTACTTGGGTTTCATCAAATAGGCATTTCTTCAAATTGGATATGTGGAATACATTGTGTACGCCACTGAGTTCCGTTGGTAGGTCCAGTCGGTACGCCACCGGACCAATGCGCTCAGTTATCCGGAAAGGACCAACATATCGTGGGTTGAGTTTGTCTCGCTTACCAAAGCGAACCACACCTTTCCAATGTGAGACTTTAAGTAACACTTGGTCATTCACTTGAAATTCGAGAGGTTTTCGGCGCTTGTCAGCGTAACTCTTTTGGCGATCTCGTGCTACTGCCATGCGATTTCGGATTTGAACAATCTTTTCCGAAGTTTCGAGTACCAGTTCTGGACCAGTGATTTGGCTATCACCCACCTCTGCCCAGCAGAGTGGTGATCGACACTTCCGTCCGTACAGCGCTTCAAACGGCGCTGCTTTAATACTTGCGTGGTAGCTGTTATTATACGAAAACTCTACCAAAAGTAAGTGAGGTTCCCAACTTTTTCCGAAATCCACTACGCATGCACGCAACATATCCTCCAGGGTCTGAATAGTTCGTTCACTTTGCCCATCCGTCTGAGGATGGTATGCTGTGCTCATATCAAGACGGGTGCCTAGTGCGCTTTGCAGCGACTTCCAAAAGTGCGAAGTGAAACGAGAATCTCGATCAGAAATGATTGAGACAGGCACTCTGTGTCTAGACACTACTTCCGTCATGTAGACGCGAGTCAGTCTTTCCATTTTGTCCGATTCCTTAATCGCTAAGAAGTGTGCAGACTTAGTCAACCGGTCAACGATCACCCAGATGGTATCGCATCCCGTCGGTGTCTTAGGTAAACCCGGGATAAAATCCATTGAGATGTGTTCCCATTTCCACATTGGGAGTTCCGGTTGTTGTAGAAGACCAGATGGTTTCTGGTATTCTACTTTGACTCTGGCACAAGTCAAGCACTTGCTCACGTAGGTGGCAATGTCGGCTTTCATGTTCGGCCACCAGTAAAGTGCCTTTAAGTCATGGTACATTTTATCTGAGCCAGGGTGGATAGAATACCGTGGAACCCAAATCCGGTTCTCAAAATATCGGACCCCGTCCGATCTGGTTTCAAGTTGCTTGTTCATGCCCCGCATGAGTTCCGATGGAAGATTATCATCTTTCATAGCTTCGAGTTGGGCATCGCGAATCTGGTCGGGTAAGTTTGCATGAATCGTGAGTTGCAATGCTCGCACTCGTCTGGGTTTATCTGTTTCTTTTCTACTGAGGGCGTCGGCCACTACATTGGCCTTGCCAGGGTGGTACTTGATGGCACAATCATAATCCTTAAGCAGCTCGACCCAACGACGCTGTCGCATGTTCATCTCCTTCTGATCGTAGATATGTTGGAGACTCTTGTGGTCGGTGTAAATGGTAAACTTTGTACCGTACAAGTAATGCCTCCATATCTTAAGGGCAAACACCACAGCTCCGAGTTCCAAATCATGGGTCGTGTAGTTCTTCTCGTGAACCCGTAGTTGTCGAGAGGAGTAAGCTATAACCTTCTCGAGTTGCATCAGCACACAACCGAGACCTTGTATCGATGCGTCACAGTGTACCTCAAAATTTTCCGTTCCCTCGGGGAGGGCTAGAATAGGGGTGCTACAGAGTTTGGTTTTCAACAGTTGAAAAGCGGATTCTTGCGCGTCACCCCAATTGTACTTAGTGCCTTTGTGAGTCAAAGCGGTGAGGGGTTGAGCAATCTTTGAAAATCCCTCGATGAAACGTAGGTAGTAGCCGGCCAGTCCTAGGAATTGCCGCACCTCAGTCGGAGTCTTAGGTGCTTCCCAGTTTTTGATGGCCTCTACCTTACCGGGATCGACATGGATACCATTCTCGTTGATCACATGTCCTAAAAAGTGAACCTCGCGAAGCCAAAACTCACATTTCGAGAGTTTAGCATACAGTTGTTCCTTCTTCAATAATTCCAGAATTACCCTTAAGTGTTCTTCATGGTCAGCTTCGTTCTTGGAGTAGACGAGAATATCTTCAATGAAAACAATCACAAACTTGTCGAGGTACGCCTTGCATACTCGATTCATGAGATCCATAAATACGGCTGGTGCGTTGGTTAGTCCAAAAGGCATAACCGAAAACTCGTAGTGACCATACCGTGTTCTGAAAGCCGTCTTTGAGATATCTTCTTCGCGCACTCTAAGCTGATGGTAACGAGATCGCAGATCGATCTTCGAGTAATAACTCGATCCTTGAAGCTGGTCAAACAAATCATCAATTCGGGGTAAAGGATAACGGTTCTAGACCGTCACCTTGTTCAACTCCCGGTAGTCGATACACATGCGGAAAGTTCCGTCCTTCTTTCGGACAAACAAGACAGGGGCTCCCCATGGTGATGAGCTAGGTCGGATAAAACCTTTATCCAATAAATCCTGCAACTGAGTGGACAACTCCTGAAGCTCCGCCGGTGCGAGCCGATACTAGGTGTTATCATCCTTAAAATCATAGAAAATAATAGTTTGGATGGAGACAACCCCTCCATCTAGGTGTTATCATCCTTAGATGTCATCGTCTGAGGACACCTCTTGTGCCTCCGGCTCTGCCGGTTCTTCCTCCGGTTCCTCTTTGGGTTCCTCCTCGGGATCTTCCTCAGGTTCTTCCTCAGGTTCTGCTGCATTCTGAGCAATTTGCGTCTGTAAGATATCGCAACGCTCTAGAGCTATCTCTGTCCGGGATCTCGCCACAAGAAGCTGCTCTTGCAAATCTATCATCTCTTCTTGCATTTTTCTCATTATCTTCATCTGCTGATCGTTAGTATCCTGCACTTCCTTCATATCCGCGGTCAGGCGGGAAATTTCCTCCCTAGACTCGGTTCCATCTCTTATCAATCCGGAAACGTTCGCTCTCCCCGAGCGCATAAAACCCGCGTCACGCTCTAAACAGGAAACAACAGCTACGAGAACTCTCTCTATTGGTTCGGTTATGGGTGGTAGGGTGTTGGGATATGCAGGACGGCTCGGGTGAGGTAGTGGGGGAACTTGTTCGCGATAAACCATACGCCTGATCAGACTCGGGTACCAATCCCAGCTAACGTCATCGTCGTACATGCCTCCAGATAGGCGATACCTCTTCGGTGCAGGGGCTTCTAGTTCCGTGGCTACTCGGGGTGGCGACGAGGTAGTTAGCTGCGGTTCCTTTCCATGGGTATGACTCACCTGGTCGGATGATGATGATGATGGTGGCGTCGACATCCCTACAGGTAAGTCGTGTACGCGCGCATGAGTGAATGAGGTAAAGAGATAAGGATAACGAATGACTAAATATAATATATGCAGTGCGTATAATTATAACTAGTGGGTCGTTGCAGTTATAGTCTAGTATGCATGCAATTCTAGTTCGCTATAACCAATAGATCGGATACCAATCTGTCACACCCTCAAAATCCACTAACGGAGTTTTACCGTCAGAGGGTGTGAACTAACAGGATCGGAATCATTAGTTATAATCAAACCATAAGTAAAGTTTCAAACCACGAAACATTTGAGTGTAAATAAGTGCGGAAGCGTAAATTCATAAACCAAGTGTTGCGTCATGCAAGATGACTTAAAACCCAATTAATGAGAGTTTAAAAAAAACAAGTTTGCAAAAACGATAGAGTTCAATGTAATGCATGTTCCTATTCCGCGCGCCCGCCTCGGCTACCTGAGAATAACATACTAAAAGTGTCAACACGGGGTTGGTGAGTTCACAAGTTTATATAAATAAAGCGTTTACGTTTTGCGTTTGCGTTACTTTATAGTGTTAAATCAATTATATATCTATTGGTAGCTAGCCTATAAAACAAGTATTACTAAGTGTTCGACACCGAAGCTGACTGTTTATCAATTGCCTTGCCACCATGTCTACCACGACCATGGAAAATGTGTTAGCCAAGATTACACCCACTCGACCTCTAGTCGAGTTTAGCGTTGGGTGGGGTTTGTCAAACCCAGTAGTACTACTCAACAGTGACTCGCTATTATCCAAATATTAAATGGTTCGATGTTATGAAGGACTTTAGTTGGTTCGTTTGCCACTTAGCCTTTACAAGTGATATATAATTAATAACAAAATCTAAAGTGTTTTGGAGTATGTTATCTCCCCCAAGTAAAAAACGTTTAAAAGAGTAAAAGGGGAACGTGAAACTCACTGTTTGTGAAGAATTCAAAAACAAGTCAACCAAGAGATGCGCGTCACAGAAAATTCTCACTAGCGTTCTAAAACAAGAATGAGATTTTCTAAGTGTTGGAACTATTATTGAGTCTCTAGACTCGGCACATAATACCTATGCATGAGATACGTTTCGTGTTTCGTTTGTGAATTGTGTGTGACTCAACAAACACATTGGTGATACGTTACATGTGTGAACAACTACTTACGTGTCAAGTATTAATATTTTATATTACTAGCAATTATTCCCCACAAGGGCAATTTAGTCAAAAACATAGCAATATCTAACAACAAGCACGTTTCATGTATTTTCACATAGTTCAGCAGCTAGTTTTATCAAGACAGATTTCTACTTGAAAGATTTCTATATCCAGCAGATCATAATAAATCAATTAATTCACCAAAAATCGTCACAAAAAGCACACATGAGTTAGGTTTCCAGAAATATTTTTATTGTATTTTTATTCTACATAGTTTACTCACAAAGACCCAAACATTACAGTAAACTCACAGCAGTCAAAATCATGCGCAACAGAATGATATTTGTTATTTCCGTTAAATGGTATTTTAATTAAAGCAAGACCAATTGGGTTAGGTTCTTAACTCAACATTTTAACTCCCAGAAGTGGAACCAACCCATTTGGTCTTGTAGTTTATGAGATATGATAGTTACAAAACAGCCTAACAGCAGACCTCACAATTCTGACTTGCACTTCAGTTTTGTAAAATAATAAAAGTTAACCTTTACACGTCCAAAAATTACAAACTTGGACTTTATAGAAACTAGACTCAACCTAGTACACTTTAGTGTTAATAATTTCGACCAATTACCACATTAAAATTAAGTTACAGTCGTCTAAACATAAACTTAACAATCTGTCCAGTACCAGTTTACATCAAAACTCAACATAACAATAATCTATGAACCATAATCCATGCATATAACACTCTAGACACAATATTTACCAACCATGCATATCAATATCACATTACATACATAGTTAGGGTTTTTCTTGAAAGTTTAAATCAAAGAATAAGTGATTAACAAACAACAATAACACAACTAGTTATCAATTCACTAGCTAATCATCATCAAGCATATAATCAAACCCTAACTCATCTTAATCATCAATTTCGTGACTTAGGGTTTTGGATTAACCCATTCAAAATCAAAATTAAACATATAGAATGCATAGAGTAGTTGTTAATACTTTCCTAGCACCTTAATTCTTCAACCAAACTTGAAAAATCCTTGTGTGTATGTGTGTGTAGTGTGATAGAAGCCAAGGGAGAAGGGGAGGGGGGGGCCGATCGGGTTTGGGAGGGGAGGGAGGAGGTTAGGGTTTTGTTATTATTTAATAATAACATGTTACACAATGGCCCCTCTACTTTTAGTTATTACTTTTCTAGCATAAAATAGTTTTTTGCATCTTGAGTGTATGTTCTACACATAATTATCAAATAATACATAAACCTAACACATAATTATCAAATAATTATTGTTTTGATGTTTGTCGTTTGTTCACCAATGGTTTGAGTCAACTCGTTTGCGTTTCGGTGCAATCCCGAAAGACTACATGTGTAGTGATTATCAGGCGTCATTTAAAACCCTAGTTTAAATGTAATGAGATGTGCGTTATAGATCAAGTGATCTTAAGTTTGAATTGACGGAGTTTGAATTAACTGAGTTAACCTGAAATTAACGAGTGTCACATCAACAAACTCACGTTGTGGTTTGACATAAACTGGTGCAACAGAAGGTTGATGAAAAACACCAGGAACATGCACTTTGTCTATGTCATCAAACGTAACAAATTTCTTTTTCATGTAAAAATCAAGATTTGAACAACTAGAAAAACTATGTAAAGAGTAAATTCCAGTTGAGTTAACAAATTGAACTTTATTGCAGATTTTAATAGTTGTTTGGCTTTAACCAATGAATCTGCTGTGTTTGATGTTTCATTGTTAAAGACACTCTCAACTAACTCGGGCTTGATTAAATTAAGTGGAATATCTTTTTCAGTAAACACTTTGCTTAGACCTGTTAACTTAAACACTCGACCAGTGTTTTCATTAAAAGAAGTTGGATTTATGAAACGCATCAAATCCGCATCAGAATTCTTTGGTTTTTCTGATTTCTTAGCCCTAACCTTAATTGATTTTTCCTTTTTCACTTTAGATGTGTTTGAACAATACACAGCCTCCTCAAATTCTAGAGGTTCACATAGAATGAGATTTGAACGTGGAATGTTCTGGTCTCTGTGCACAATATCATGTTCAATACATCCTCAATGATTACATTTTCAACTAAAAGTTTGTTGCTTTGAATATGTGGTTTTTGAGTTGACGATGAGTTTAGGTTTTTCCTTATTCATAACTTGTTCAATTACAATTTCTTCTTTTCCTGCAAACGGATTTTGGGAATAGTCATCATGAAATGGTAGAGGAACTTCAACAAATCCTAAACCATTTTTAGAGACATTTTGTTTACCTTATACTTCAATTATTTCATTCAACAAAAATGACGAATTTCTAAACTTCTCTAATTTACTTTTCAGCTCTAGAACCTCATTTTCAAGATCAGTTAGCTTAGTTCTTTGTTTGAGAATTTCTTGAAATTGTTTATCATAAATGGTCATTTTCACTTAAAGTTCTGCTTTCATATCATGATTACTTACAGACAATCCCTCAATTTTTTCCCTAGATCTCATTTGTGACTCTAAAGATTGTCTATATGTATCTTTGATTGAAGCAAGTTCTTTCATTAGTGAATCATTATGAGCATTAAATAAATCAATTTTTAACTTAACAATTTCACAATTAGAACATGGCACATTTTCAGATAATTTAACAGAAGAAGAACTAACCTCATCGATTTTAGCCAAGCATGAAAACGATGTTGGTTGCATATTGATGAAATTATCAAAATTAGATTCTGTTTCAGACTCATTTTCAGATGGCAATCCGTTTCCACTAGCATCTTGAAAATTCTCAGTTTGCTCGAACATTGCCAGATTAGCTTGACCTCCATTGCCCAACAGTAGTTGATTCTAATCTATCCCTTCAACGGTGAGTAAAGCTTGTGATCCTGCAGCCTTTGAAGAATCCCCCCAGAAGGTTTATCTTTCACCTCAGTAAAAGTCTTTCCTAAACTACTGTCTTGAGAACGAGGACCATTGTATTCATTCTTTGGCTTATCAAATTCTTAGAAACATGACCAAATTCTTGGCAATTACAACATTTGTCCTTCAATTTATCAAAACCAACACGTTTGTTCAAAGATGGTAAATTTTTTCCAGTTCGTTGCATAAACTTCTTTACTTTTCGTACAATAATAGCCATGTTCCATTTGAGATCCATTAACTCTAGATCATCAGGATCAATCTGATCATAATCTTCATCAGTCAATACTTGTAGAAATCTTGCTACCCACCAAATTTTCATAGGATTTAATGAAAGCACTAAGGAAAGCAAGATTCTATTCAGCCTCCTTCATGTTTACATTAGGTGATGTTGTGAAAACATTTGCAGTTGAGCCACTAGGGATGTCATTAAACTCGGAAGCTATGAAACATACATTCAGATCACTATAGGAAGTTGATCCCTCTTGTGAAGTTTAGGTAAGAAATGCATTAATTGGAGCTGCAAAACTACTCAAAGGTAAACAACCTCAATATAAAGTCGGGTCTAGAGTTTCTTTTGATGACTTTTGGAATTTCAAGTCAAACTCTCTATCTTCATTCTTTTGCATAAATTCGATTGTAGTAAGATCTTATTTTTTAAAGAAACTATTTTCTTTAAGTATCATGAGAAATGTCGAGTAAGAACGTGGAAGAGCATTTTTCACAGTATCAATCTTATCAACTTCACTCGGTTCCATATTTAACTTATTCATCTCAGCTATAAGATGATTGAATCTTGTAAGCATTTCTTCCACAGTCTCTCCTTTCAACAACTTAAATTTCGAAACTGAAACTTTAACATCACCTTTTTACTTTCTTCAGTATTACCCGTACTTCTCATTTTAATGTGCTGAAACAAAGATGCACAAATTTTAATACTTCCCACTTGATGGAAATATTTTCGGGTAATGCCATTGTTAACGTGGAATATGCCTTTGTATCAATCTCTAAAGCTTTGTTTTCTT
Organism: Bidens hawaiensis; assembly: GCF_021521415.1. NCBI lineage: Eukaryota > Viridiplantae > Streptophyta > Magnoliopsida > Asterales > Asteraceae > Bidens > Bidens hawaiensis. Next base: position 214,887 of record NW_027495113.1, on the reverse strand, counting down.
CTGAGAATATTGAGAACACGACTTTGGTGTAAAACCAGTAGTCTCATTAGCAACCATAGGCAAAGTGTACACATCATCAAGACATTGCGAACAATCAGGGTGTAGGGACCCTAGATATCATCATTGAGATGTAACATTTATTATATCAACACGTTTTGAGAAGCCAGTGCGTAATAACCAGCCATCTCAAAATGTAGATTACAGTTTAAAAATGTCCAAACTTAATACTTGGAGGTTTAAAATGCAAAATCATTAACGAATGGGAAGACGAATGGATGAATATGGACAACGAATGGTGAAAAATAATAAATGAAATGACAAATAAACTAGGTTAATGAATAGGGGTATGAATCATGTAACGAATGTTATGACGAATGGTTCTCAGTCTTCAAGAATGATAAAAACGAATAGCTTATGACGAATGAAAGGTCAGAAATGACGAATCAACACCCGAATAGCTTAACGAATAAATGGTGAAAGTGATAGCGAATGAACTACGCGTGAATGGGTATATATAACGAATTGGGGAATGAATGATTAATGACGAATGATGACCTATCACGAATACTTGATAACGAATCAGCTACAGTAACGAATGAGGCTTTTATTCTATTGTAACAACCTTGACACACGGCACGATCAGTTACACTCTGGTAGCGAATTACTATCAAACATATAGCGAATGAACAAATTGATCATAACGAATGAATGTATGAATCTTCAAATCTTCAAAGGATAATTTCCAGACTTGGAAGTTCCCAGGTCCAAACCACGATACAAACGAGTACAAATTTATGGATTAATTAGCCAAAACTTAACCAATTTACGCAACCAATATCTCAAACAGCTCGTCTCATTCCCACGGATAAACTCAAACACATCCTAACCATCAATTTCAGTCCAAGCTCAGTCCGAAATCCAAAACCGCTTAAACTAGATTGCAATCAAATTCCATTCCAAAATCAATCCAATAACTCAATTCAATCACCACGATGAACACTAACTCTATTCCAAACTAGATTGCAATCAAATTAGTATCAAATTAACATCTCATCATGCTAATTGAACTGAAAACTATGAAATCAGTTTCAAATACAAATTTAACAAACAAATAGTGAATCAATCAATCAATTCACCGCAGTATATCTTAATTCACATACACAATCTAACGATAGCTCTTATACCACTTGAGAGAGCTTGAGCTTAAGCTTAATACGTTAATCAATTCATACAGATTGATATATAGGATCTAGTTATGTGATATGTTAGGTGATTAGCAATAGATTGATAGGAACGAAGTGTTGAGTAGTAAATTGGACAGAGTAATAGCTTGAGAGAAATTATCATAAACACCGGTTAAATTATGAGGCTATGAACAACCTATATATAGAAGACGAATGCCATTCGTTACACATTTCATAACAAATGGCCTTCATTCATTTTCGTTACAATAAATAACAAAATGGTATAGCGAATGACTCGATCGCTATACCCCATTCATCAACATTCCAAGATGAATTGCTATGTATCAATAAAGATTAAGGTCCATTCGTTAAAACATCCTTAACGAATGGACATGAATAACTTAAATAACTATCATTCATTAAAAAGGCTTAACGAATGATAACTTAAACTTAACGAATGGGCTGATAATTTGTAAAATACCCTTGCATTAAAATAATAATAAATTACAAAAGATTACAAAGACTCGAGACGATCAAAACCGTCACTAACACATTTTGATCCTTCCCAAATCAACAAACCTGAATCCCCTATCCAATCCCAATACTATTCACTTGACATTCAGCCATCTGCTCATTCCTCACCGCCGCCATCCCCAAACCAAAACCAAAACCAAACCCATACTTTACTAATCCAAACCCAAAACCCATTGCCACACCAAAGTTATCTAATTATTAAAAGTCCTGAACAACATCCAATACAATCCCAAACTTCCCTAAATGCTTAACCAGAACCCTTTACCCTTTCACCATCTCAATCGCCAAACAATCTTTACTACACTGTTCTCACCAGAAACTTTGATCAACTGATGGAAAATGCTCATTTTAAGTCAAGAAACAAAGAAATGGAAGAAACACTTGAGAAAGAACTTCTAGAAACTCAATTCCTTAAATCACAAGGCTCTGAGGTTGAGAAGACCACAGATGCACCAAAACAAGGGGAGAATGACCATGGTATTGCAGGAGTTGATGCTGATAATTCACTACAAATAATCAGCCTAGTGTATCAGGAAAGTCAAGAAGAAAATAAATCAAATGCCTTGAATGATTATCCAAATGAGCAAAAAATACACGTAATCAAGCTTTGAAGACTATCTTTGAATTACTTGTAACTTTGTCTTGTTATGTTTTTATGTAATTTTGATTTGATGTGTAATGCCTTTGAGGAAGAATTATGAAAACGTAATATATTTCCTTTAAGTTATTTAATTTACTGTTTTGAAGGATTTATCACTACCCCCATTCTCCATCTTTCGCTCTGGGGGCAGTATGCGTACCAAAAGTCATTTATTTACATCAAATCTGAATCTGAAATAGTGAAATCACAAATCATGTATTGCTTATTGTATCGTATGAAAATTGATTGTTATGTGAAATGTGTATTAATTATTTATTTTTTAGCATTCGGAGAGGTCCATCACAGAGTATCTCATTAAGTATGATCATACACCGTCTTAGTAGTCAAAGCCCGATTGCTAGACAATGGTCAATGTTAGTGCACAGTTTTGCATCTCGGTCTTTGTGTAAAGTATATTGGGATTAGAATAATCTATATAAGGGTATTTTAGTAATCCTATGTGCACATTCTCTATGTGTAAGGCACATTCGTTAGAGTAGTCAATAACGAATGTGTTCATGTGTTATTAGTACTCATTCGTTAGGGAATGCAAACGAATGAGACTAACGTATGTGCTTATTTGTTATGTTAGCGAATAGAGTTAAAGTATAGATAGAGAATGAGGCTCATTCGTTAGTACATGTCTAACGAATGATTTCATCGTCTATATATACCCTGTAAGTTTATTTCTAACTATCAATTATCATTTATTCCCAGAATCATACTGTTACGCCGTCCAAATTCTCTCTCAACACACACACTTACACACAGCTAAACTAAACCTAATACTTATCGTAATATCATACAAAATACTAGATCCTTACTTCGCGTTTGATTTAGATGAGGTTCTCTCAGGTGTTATCAAAGCAACAATTGCGGGATTACGGTTTAAAGTTTCTTACTACCCCAATTTTTATTGATACCTCTGCTGCTATACGTATAATGAAAAACCCCGTTCACCACTCAAAACTTAAGCATATTGAAATTCGTTATCATTTCATCCGTGATTTTTACAAAAAGAAATTAATTCATATTGAAAAGATACACACGGAACATTAAGTGATAGATTTTTTTACCAAAGCATTTGATAAAACAAGATTTAACTTTTTGCTTGATTTAAATGGTTTAAAATATCTTGCTAAAATTCAAAAGCTAAATTAATCATGTTATTTGGTTTTAGTACATTTTGTTTTGTTTGGTAATTTGCTTTCTTTAAATTTTGGTTTTTAGAGAAAGAAAATGGGGAAAATACAAAAATAGTGTGTTTTCTATTTGTGTGGATAAAATCCAAAAACATTCTAATATTTGAAAAGTCAAAAACATTGAAAAATGCTCTTCAAAAATGAGTTTTTGTAGCAAAAAGGGAAAATAATAGTACATTGATCATTTATATTCTAAATCCAGTAAGAAATTGGCGAAAAAGACTGTGTGCTTAACTATATTAGTGCATTGGTAGGTATTAAACAAACAAGTAAGGAAGAGTATGTGATATAAGCAAAATCATTGTCAAATTGAAAGAGGAGGTAAGCTCTTGCAAAGTCTTGGTAATGAAGATAGAAATGTAATAGATTGTCATACTCAAGCCTTAAATCAGTTTGATCACCAAAAGTTACAAATTAAGCTGATTAAAGCTTCTAGTTAATAGTTAACACTTCAATGATGTATGGTCTTATGGCCTCAAATCTTGTATTCATGAAGCGCTTTGAAAGTTCTGGACTCCATTGGGTGTTTTTGCAACTATCATATGGGTATTCATTTCGGTGAATATTATTATGCTCAAAAGGCGAACCCACAGTTTATCTGCCATTATAAGTCATTAGACTTGATCACTACTGTACTTTGTACAAATTCACTACTGAGTTGATCAAACCATGTTGTGAGCCATACGTTGTTCCCTTGCTCACGTCTTATGACCACTAAGAAATGGACCACAAGGGACACAATGCATGTAAGCCATACATATGAAATTATGCATACTCATCCATGGGAAACGAACTCGGGGTATTGCTTGATAAAGGGGGTATATCTTGTATTGGGGATTATTTGCTAGCTTGATATTATAAAACTGAAAATCAAAGTATTTTGATTGACTGATTTCAAGGTTTAAGTCAAGCCTGTATCGAGATTAGACACTGATAGTTTCTAATATTTTGTCCCCTAATGAGTATTAAAGCATATCACTGAAGTTTCTGAAAAAAATGTTATAAGACTTAAGTGGATAACAATATCAATGACTGACTTAACACTAGTCATAATAAAACCGAAATATAAAATTGTGATGGGCGGAATTCTGGGTCAATATGATTCCCTTATCTAACTCACAAAAATATGTAATGTTTTTGTAGTTTACATTTTCATTTTCATTTATTTTTATTTTTTGTTTGTTTTGTGATAAAAATTGAAAATTTCAAAAAGATTTTATTCTCTGCTTTATTTTTTGATTACCGGGCTATGCGAATTAAAGTTTGAAATGGAAAAGCGTTTTCCCCATGATTTTAAGTTAAAGAGGTTAATCTAAGAGCTTTTAAGGTTAAACTTAATGTATTATGTAAAATACATCAAAAATGTTGGTTTTGATGGTTAACTTATTGGATTTTGAATGGTAAAAAATATCATTCGTTAAAGTAATGGTTCACGTTACTACAGTGTAACGTATGAGTGTCATTCATAAAATAAAAAAAAAAGAGAATGTGTTACATTCGTTATACAATCACATTCGCTTACGCTTACTGATAACGAATGAAGGCTTATTCATTAAAACTGTTAACGAATGAAGAACAAATAAAGGGTTATTCGTCATCATTATATCGTATGAAGGGTTATTTGTTTGAATTCTTAACCAATGAAGGGTCATTAACTAATATTTGATAACGAACTAGCTATTCGTTATGTATTGGGATGTGTGCAAAGTTGTACGGCATATAAAACGCTAAGAAACTAATGGGCATCTCATTTGTCACTTGCATTATTGTTCTTAAACCTCCCAAATACAAACAAACCTCTTCCAAATGTTTCTAGAATTCTAAATCTCATTGTCTTGATTAATTGATAATTGATTTGTGTTCATAAGGTAAAGACAAACACATGGATGGTTTTAATTTCATATTTGAAAGACTGAGATGATAAATTGTCAATGGACTTATATGATAACAATTGAACATTCAAACTGTAATTTAAAACTAATTTGACGTTTTAGGTGTGTTATCGATAATGTATCAATCATTTCCAAACCTAATTTAATGTATACGGTTAACATTTAGATGATTTTCATAATTCAAATGCATGTTTTGACTTTTGGGTTTCATATGAATTTTGACCTTGACTTATTTAGACAACATATTAGATTCGTTTGAGTTCATTTGTTACCATTGTAACGAATGAGATCCCATTCGTTGATCTTATAGCGAATGAGTCCTCGTTCATTTACTGTTGTTAACGTATGACCACATTCGTTTATAGATTTCACGAATAACCTCATTCGTTGTTTATCATAACGAATGTGGGTTCCTAATTGATAACGAATGTGGATCTCAACTTCACGAATGTACTTTTTCTTTTAAACTATTAATGAATGTGTCCATTCGTTAATAGTTTTTAACGAATGTGATGTTGTTATTCGTTATTTCTATAACGAATAAAGACATAACCAATATGATTAAAGTGTATTACTTGTAATAACTTGTATGTTTTATAGGTGTGGCCGAAAATTGTCCAATTGAGCAAATTAGCTCACTGTTAATGAAGCTAAGATTATGTAAGTTCAACCAGTGGAACACCCTGCTCAACAATTACGAGAGGCACAAGATGTTGGTTTACCTTTCGACAAGAAGCACAATATCTGTGCGTTCTTAAATGAAGATTTTTTTGGAAAAGAAATGTTTGGGGTTATTATTTCTTTCTTAAGGAGACCGAGTATCTACTTTGCTATTTCTGCTGATGTTCATATTCAATTTTAACATTATCCGTCCTTTTTGGGATACCGCTAAATATGTATCTGAAGAGAATCATATAGCTGCTAAAGTCCAAGGAAGAAGATCGTTATCAATGTGGACGTGATTCGGAAAGTGTTGAGGTTCCCGGATACGATAGACGATCGATGTGGGTTTGATAAAGTATTGATCAAAGGGTTGTTTAGGCTTTTGAAGTATAAAGGTTATTTGAATAAGTCATGGTACAACAAGGCAAATATGTGAAAACATTATAAGTATTTACTCCATGTACTTGTACACTTCCTTGGGGGACGAAAGGGTGGATTCGATGAGTGCAGGATTATGCTCCTATCGGCTTTCGTTCTCTTATTTTTAACAAGACGTTCCACTTTTCCAAGATGATGTTCTATCATCTAAAAGGAGAACTGCACGACGAGGAAGAACAAGTTCTTGATGTATCCCCGCTTCTTATAATTAATCATCAATCACCTCGAGCCGAATTTGATAAAGACCAGTTTGAAGATAACTGATACTTGAACACATGAACGAAGATACGTTGAGACGGGTTAGAGCTTATCGGGTTCAGACTGTTCAGACAAAGCCTAAGTTTAAGAGATTGATTGGGCATGTGGCTCGTCCTGATTATGTAGCTCTATCTAATGATCGTTGGATCCACGACAATTCGGATTCCGAACGTAAGGTGGTGAAGGTGGGAACGATGGTGATGATGGAGGTGATGATGGTGATCATGATGCTGCTGAATGTAAACGTAAAGGTAAAGCTACTGCACTAGAGAAACCAGCCAAGAAGATAACGCGTAGACGTATGGGTGTCTAGATACAAGAACCACGACAACATGTTCCACGAGTGGTAGCATCTTCAAACGTATCTACTCCACAAGCATCGGTGGTTACTACTTCAGTGAGTACCCCATTTATTATTATGACAACATAATCTACTTATATGCGCTTCATGTCTATTCCAAGACCAGTAGTCTCTCCAATGGCTTTATCTCCTCAACAAACAATCGCTACAAGTTCAGCTCTTCCTACCCGTATGATGCAGCGACCTGATTATGCTTTCAAGTCTTTCAACAAACCTGAAGGTCCTATAAAGCCAGTTAATCAAACTTTCTTTAACTTGTTAGTTCAATAACAAATGCTTCAGTTGTTGAATCTGATTCATTTGTAAGAAAATCATATGGTTGCAGATTGATTATTTCAAGAGTAGATGTGAGCTGATTAAAGAAAATGGTGAGCCATTTATCTTATGTTCAATGAGAGAATCGGGAATTGCAAGCCCTAGTTACTACTATAGGGGAAAGACTAAACAAGTAAGATGAGCTGATACTTCAACTTACTTGTAAAGAATACATGCTTAAGAAGAGGAAGAATGATGATCAAGATAAAGATCCAGAATTTGGTAGTGGTGTTGATCAACATCTAGGAGGTACTTTGACATCTGGTGGTGCTCAAGCTGAGGGTGATTCAAGGAAGCAGTTAGTGGTTTATCATGATTTCACTAATGTGCAACATGTGAATACTCTTAAGGTAAACATGGTGTTGTTTATAGATGATAGGGGTGTAGTGATAAGCATGGTGGATGCAAATGAGATAGAAGAGTGTCAGTTTGTGGATCACTCATTGACGAAAGAGGAGATTACCATCCGCTTAATTTAAATGATGAGGCAGTTGATTAGCTGGAGAGACAGGAGGATGTAGAAGTGGAGGATAGTGAGGAAGTGTGTTTTGATAATAGTGTTCCAACTGGAAATACGTCTTATGATGATGGAGGTTGCAACTGCTGAGGAATACCCTGAGGTATACACAAAAGCTAATAACAGTGATGATAGGATTCCGTTCATTAGTACTAAATATTTTGAAGCAACAGCAGAATGTTTGAAGAAGAAAGAGAAAGAAAAGAGGAAAGATAAGTTCAAACATAACATGCAGAAATGAACATGAAGATCGAGGTCCTGAGATACATGGAACGTGAAGATTACAAACAATTGAAGGCTCGAGAATTGGCATATCAGATGAAGAAGTTTGTTGCTATGAAGACGGTAAAAGGTAATATTATTCCGTGGTCCCTATAATCCATAAGAGCAAAGCATGTTAGTATATGTGGTGATAATATTTAAACTATGGTTTGCTTTTATGAGTTTCATCTTATGCAAAACGTCACGTGCTCGCAATTTTCGCACATAATCGGCTTTATATATGGACATACACGTAATGTTGTATGTATAAACACTTTTAGCCAAGATACGACTTACTATTAAATATGCTTGCTGAGAGATCAATTCTCCACCCACTTAGTGAAGTGCTACACACGTCAAAAGATATTATATTTCCAAAGGTTTCTGTATGTGGGTGATAAGTTTTGTCGAGTAATTTGGCAAAGGTATTCGGAGGGGTACGCCTAATCGAGCTTCTTCTTCGAAATCTTTCTTCTTTTTCTTCATTTAGCTCCATTCTTCGTCTCAAAGTGTGGTGACTCAGCAGTTTTTTTTTAATCCTAATGACTCTTTTAAGGTCAGATCGCCAAGACCCGTTTTATCCAAGATGTGGATTAGTTCTTCCTCAACCCTGCTCTAAACATAACTTCCCATTCTAATGGATCGTTTGGCTTTGAGCCTAACAACCCTGTTCTTATTAGTTTGGTATATTCATATTAGGATTGTGTTTGGTATATTCATATTAGGATTGGGTTTGACGTACTCTACATTTTCCTTCGTGAGACCAGTTTCCGTAGCCCAATCATAGTTCATATCTTCTTGCCTGTCTTTTCATTGCGATTTTGGAAATCCCACAAAATGGTGTCCCTTGTTTCTCTTGGCTCTACTTTTTCCTCACCTCGTTTCTAAAGAGAAAAATTTTCTCCCTAAGTTCTGGAGGAAACCTAGGTTTAGCGAATTGTAGGCGGCAAAGTAAATTGAAATCGAAAGAATGCATTCCCGTTCTTTAGGATCTACCGGTAAATGACCAATCTGAATTCTACCGGTAAAAGGGTAATTTGGTATGATAGGTTTTTGGGTTTTTTTGGTGATGGGTAATGGTTTACGTAGTTTTGGAAATATATTACCTTACTTTTTATGCGGCATTTCTTCTGATGTCGAATACAATTCTCATGACAAGTTCTAATATGCAAGAAGTACCTGACTTACTCAAAAGTATCCGATATATGATTATTTTTCTAAATCTGCATGAATGCTTAATTCTCACAAACGAAAGGATACGGTGAAAACGTCATATTTTGCTTAAAGTTAATCTCAATATTATAAACCGTATTTTTAGTTTTTATCACTCTTTTTTGGAGTAGATTAATCTTTCTCAATTGTTTCTCGTTATTTCTTAGTTACTCGATTTGTCAAAAATATTTAAAATCTAAAGATTTTATTGCTATAAAAACATATTTGTGATAAAATTTTCTCAAAAAATTTTCTTTTAGACATCGTTTGACCAAGGCCCCCACAATTTGAATGATTTAAAAATAAATGGAAACGAGGCAAAAAATGAATTTAACTTCCCTAAGAGCCGAGATGAATTTTTGCCATTGTTATCTCCATGTAAGCTGCCTGGAAGTTCTAGCACTAAAATAAATTCTACCTGCATCAAATTCTACAATTACAACCACAAACATATTGCACAAAAATATAAAAACATAAAATAAGTATGGGTATATATGTACCCGTACCGCCCTATAAATTGGCACAATACATAAAGATAATCAGTCTGATAACTGAAGAATTGTCTCAACTACAATGATACATATAGTGCATACAAACATTATACCATTCCATCTAAGATAGATCCTTGTCGCATGCACGTATGTGGTGTTCTCGAGCTGATCTTACATTATCCTATGGTTATCTAAAAAATGCACCATGTACGGATCTTTGGAAACCAGCTCCACCATACCCATTCAAAAATAAATAACCTATGTCTAATGGGAGTGGGACTAGTCTTAATGTGCCTTGAACATTTACCGCACATGATCTATAAATCCTTACAATCCATCCACCATCGAATAACGGCACACAAATTCTGGCGTTGGCATTTTTAACCAGTAAAGAGCATAAAAGGTAGGCTATGTTGCAGTGTCTACCTGTTTTGATACATTAAAGTGCCCAAAGGTCACAGAGATTTACAAGTTCCCCGTGAGTTCCAGGTTTGGTGAGCGTGTGACCTAGTAGGCGGTGGATGTATCTTATCAAAGGATCTCTCAGTTCTGTGCTCTTTGACACACTTGGATTATAGTTTTCTCAATTGGTTTGTGTTAATAACTCCCATGCATCTTTTTCTAATTGTCCAGCATAGGTGTGTGGCCGTCCTACCTCATCCGTGAATGTGTATGTGGACATGTTCCATACATCAGACCTAAATTCTTCTTCGGTGTAAAGCTCGATTTTGATCCCAAAGTTGGCAAGGTTAGAATCATGCTAAACTCCTTCTAGACTAAATCTGAGAGTTTTTGCTTCCCAAAGGTTTGTTGGATGTGGATTCATTTTTAATTGGAATGATGCTAAGAGTTCCATTGTTAACTCCTTGACTAATCAATCCGTGTTTGAGAACAATATTCGCCAAGGGCTGGTGACTATGTCAGCCATGCGATAATATTCATCCACTTCTTGAAGTGTTTTAGTGCAATCGTACATCATTGGCTTTTCAACCCTTTTCTTGATCAGTTGCAGACGGTTAGACCCCGTTCTCTCCTCACTTGCTCTATCTAGGAACCTTAGGTATGGGTATTTTCATTGAATTGTGCCATCCTAAGCGATCAGAATGAAAAAAGAATCAAAACAGTGAAAAATAACAATTTTGTAAATATGTTCCAGAGGAAAGGAACGGTCATCACTTGCTTAGCACGGCCCATGCTGAGTTGGGCGATTCTTTGGTTGACTTTCATGGTTGACCACAATTGTTCAGGGTAGAAGACGGACTGCGTTTTACACTAATTTGGGGAATTGAAGTCTTGAACGTGCCTGTCAATCGAGTTTATCAAACTTGTCAAATGGTTTGGGACTTGGGTCGGTTCATAGGGTGAAATCTGACCCGAACCAAAAATCAACCAAAGTGGACCAAAAACCGTGTCTAGACTTGTTTACATCCACTTTTAAAACAAAAACCCTTTTACAAATCAGGAAAATAAGTTTGGACATCCTAATTCATCCATATCCAACCTGAATTTGGTGGTACTTGAACCTAGGGATTATACTCGATTTGAGTGCGAAGTGAGTATAATCGAGTCCAAGAACGAGATTAAAACATGTAAATTAAAATAGCTCGGCAACTGAAACAAGTAATCGGTGAAATGGAAGGGTCAAATTGGCCGAAAATCGCCTTGCTTTTGTGATGTTTGGTTAAAAGTGAAAAAGAGAGGTAAACCAAAAATATATTCTGGCAGGCAAGCCCGACACGGCCATGGTCAGCAAGGCATGGTCGTGTTGTCCCGGCCTATTCCTGCTATTCATTTTTTTAACTGTTTTTCAAACCCGTGACATGTTTAATGGCTATTATGGACAGAAAAAGTTAGGTATGCCTATTTGAAAACATAGAAAATGAAATTTCTTTGAGCGAGATACGAGTACACAAATGATAAAACGAAGGAAATGACGAGTACAAATGACGAAAAACTAGAATCTTAAACCTAATGGATATTTGTGTATGACTTGGTGTCCGTAGCCAATCGAATAAGTTATAGATAGTCTAGTCTTTATCTTTAATGTAATATGGCCATTCGCTATTGATTGTATAGCGAATGGGTCCATTCATTATATATTAGTCTATTCGTTAAGTTATGAGCCCATTTGTTATACAGATATAATAAATGAATGCTCAGTCGTTAAGTTAATACCCCATTCGCTATGGATTGTATAGCGAATGGATGTAACATAATGAATGATGGCTTATCCGTTAAGGTATTACCATTCTTTACGGAGGCATAACAAATGGTGTCTCATTCGTTACTACAGTATAACGAATGAGGCTAACTTAACGAATGGGAGTTGATGGCCTATATATAGACAGTTCCTATTCATAATTTAGTAGAGATCCGAGCCTTAATTTATCCATACCGTTACCATGCCGAACTCTCTCCATAAATTATTGTATCCACTATTAATGTATTAATACTTAAATTATCCAGAAAGTATTTATTTAACATATTCATCTCGTAACGTATTGATGTATCATGTTAGCGGCTAGATCTTGACTCGTTAACGTGTTTATACAGTGGTATCCGAGCAGACGGCTACTCTCGATGCATCAATTTAATGTATAAATCTGGTCAGAAATGGTGTTCTTCATGTTCATCGGGTTTTGGTATAATTTGGTCAGATTTGGATCAAATTAAGGTATTATTGATGGAATTGATGGTAAATTTGTGATCGTTGAGGTAACACGAAGCTTTCAGTGCAATTTGGTGGTTAATCATGGTGTATTGAAGGATCCGGCATTGAAGATGAAGATACTGTTTGATTTAATTGGTATTGAATAAGTGGTTGTTAAGTTAAATTGATGATAGATTCGGGATCATGATGACATATCGAGTATTCGATGTGAATTTCATGTTTAATTATGATGTTTTGATGAATTTGCCATAGAAGAAGCTTGATTTGCAGATTTCAGTGATGTAGCATTATTTTCCGGCTATGTAACTGTTTTTTAAGGCTGAACACATTTTTTGGTGAACAGTAACAGATTCAACAACCCATTCGTTCATTACGGAATTTTAACGAATGGAGGTCATCCGTTATTTTAAGAAGGTCATTCGTTTTGAAGTTTAACGAATGTGTTCATGTCATAGGTATAACGAATATGGGCTCATTCATTATCAGATCACACGAATGTGAGCTCATTTATTATTGGATCTAACGAATGTGACTATATTTATGTATGAAAGCCATTTGTGTAACTTTTCTAACGAATGTGAATAGTTATAAGGAATGAGGACTGGTTAATTTATAAGGAATGTGGTTCACTCGTTCAAGGGTGGCGAATGAGGACATAGATAACGTATGTGAACACTTTTCTAACGAATGAGAGAAGGGTTAACGTATGTGGATACTGTTTTAGCGAATGGTAACCAGTTTACCATATGGATAACGAATAAAGACTCATTCGTTCTTTGATGACTCATTCGTTATTGAGTATTTTAGAAAATATTTCTTAAATAAATTTTTTCTGGGATATTCCTAATGTATTGGGTACTCTTCTTGTAAATTTTTGCGACATATTTTTCGGCCAACTTGTTACGCGTTTCTACTGGTCGAGGGGGAGACCACGAGTAATTTAAGGAGGAGTTTATTAGTAGGCTTTGAAGATTGTTCAATACCTTGCCGAATTTGTCAAGAAAAGGGGGAGATAAAACTTTCATGTGAGTTTAATTGGCTTGTGTCTTCCTACATTTCAAGGGTTTCTTAAAAAAAATACTGCAATTCGGGTGATATTCATAATTGCAAAGCTACATTTGATTGAGTTCAAGACAGAAATTGTTCTTCGATTGCTGATTGGTTTGTTCGGGATTGAAACCTGACTATGTGAGATACGAGTGTCTGCCCGTTTACTTCTTTCTAAGAGACTTTGATTCTGATTATGTTAGCTACGAGTATTCGGTGGATTACTTCTGTTTAAGGAGACGATTCTCGAACGGATTGGTCTTACTGAAGAATATACGAGTCTTGTCATTGGATTGAAGAATTTGATCATTCAGGGTTTAGTAATAGAGGTTGGAACTCTAAATCATATGCCCAAACATCAGTGCAACTTTGCGAATGGGATGTATAAGAGCTTCAAATAGTATATTTGGGATACACGTTATCAAGAGAAGGAAAACCGAAGTGACAAATGTTGAATGATGGGGTTGCTCATAAAGATGTGTGACGAGGTTAAATGTAAAGATATGTTTTCTTTACCGGTGCTGACAGATAGTTGATGACTTGGTGCTGATTGTTGAAAGATTGAACTTTATCATGTGTCAATGGATGATCGGGATGATCTCCAAGAGTTGCTCACTTTAAGGGGAGATCTGATACGAGAAGTTTCGAGTTATTGGTTTGCTGAAAATATTTAATGATTTGTCTATTTGCACAAGCCCGAGAATCATCAGCAAGGGGGAGTTTTTTAGTGCATTAATTGGCATTAATTGTAACTGATGATTTATAGTAAAAAGAGTTCAAGGTTGAAGCATTCGATAGCTACGGTAAAAGGGGAGTCTGTTAGTGCATGATTTGGTGCCCGTAGCCGATCAATAAGTTATAAATATTCTAGTCTTTATATTTAATGTAATATGGCCATTCACTATGAATTGTATAGCGAATGGGTCCATTCGTTATAAACTAGGTTATTCGTTAAGTTATGAGCCCATTCGTTATGGAGATATAATGAATGGATGCTCAGTATAGCGAATAGAGGCCCATTTGTTATGTAACATAAGGAATGATTGCTTATCCATTATGGTATTACCATTCGTTATGGAGGCATAATGAATGGTGTCTCATTCGTTACTACAATATAACGAATGAGGCTAACTTCACGAACGGGACCTCATGGCCTATATATAGGATGTTCCTATTCATAATTTAGTAGAGATCCGAGCCTTAATTTATTCATTTCGTTACCATGTCGGATTCTCTTCATAATTTATTGTATCCACTATTAATGTATTCATACTTAAATTATCAATAAAGTATTTATTTAACGTATTCATCTTGTAACATATTGATGTATCGTGTTAGCGGCTAAATCTTGGTCCGTTAATGTGTTTCTACAATGGAAACTACTAAATAATATCGGTCCTCCCCCAAACAAGGTCTGCATGTGGGCAGGTTCTGTCATGAAGTTGGTCTGGGTAGCCCTCTCAGCTTGGTTCCGATTGAAACGAGCGAGCACGGCCGTAAGCTGCTCGAGGTTGTCTTCTAGCTTAAACATTCTTTGGTCTACATGATAGTGTTCTAAACATAGTGTTTCGACTTTGTCATGTGGCTCTCGGTTCCTAGTTCCGCATCCATGTTAATGTTTACTCTCTCGCGTAAGGACATTAGCCACCTAACTACATCTATCGGCACCTCTCCTTGCTTTCCATACCTTGGCCTCCATCCTTTCCTCTCCATGGCAAATTCTTGGTAAGGAATGTGTGAAAAGGGGTATGTCAAAATAATGGGAAGTGCTAGCCATTTATAGATACGTATGAGGGCAAAACATGGTCGTGGTGACATAAACACAGCCATGTTAGGTGGTTGTCATAAATGTTAGTGTTGAATTTTGTATGATTTGGAGAGATGATGAACTGTAACAAATTTGAAGTGACCACGACCCGTGTTTAGGAAAATACGGTCGTGCCTTAACATTTGCCATCGGTTTTAGAATTTTCTCTCGTATCTCAGTCATGCTTTTAGATGGTCGATTAAGTGTGTACAAATCCTATCCCTAAAATATGGATAAATTTCATGGTATTAAAATTCCTAAGCTTATATTAATTTTCCTAAAAAATACATAAAATAAAAACACATTAAAAGAAAATTAAAGAAAACAACAAAGAATTAAGTTAAGCCCGATTGGTTCTAACAACAAGTCCTCAGCACAATCACTTGAACCATCAACAAGCAAGTTTAGAAGAGGTTTGAGAAAGGGTCTCCAAAACCTCCTGCGGAGAGGTTCCCGCCAAATGAATCACTCCCATCAAAATGTGGTGGAGGTGGTGGTGGGAAGAATCCTAGTCGGATAGACTGGATTTGAATTTTCTCATTGATGTCACAGAGTTTAATCTTCATTTCCTCCACTATTTCGGTACATTTTGAAAAAGCATGTCAGTTAGCTCTCTTACCATTTCCTGAAGTTGCAAAATCTTCTCCAGGTTCACGCCTAACTTTTTAGGTGGAGTGGTGGTAGGGTTTCTTTCATTAGATGGTTCCATTAGCATCTTTGGAGGTTGTTTAGTTTAGAAAAATGTGGCTAGAAGGTGTTCAAAACTATCAAGGAAGTGTAACACATTTATAATATGCTATAACCTCTTAGAACGGTTGTTCTTTGTATAACACGGGCCTTGTTGGCAGGTTTTCTCTAAAACCAGGCAGTCTCAGTCGAAACAGTGCCAGAAATGATCACTGTAAGAAAATTGTATTGGGCACAGCTGTGTTGAGTAGGGCACGGGTGTGTCTTCCTAAATAATATATATATATATATATATACCTATCCCTACAAAGAAAAATAAAATCTACCCTAAACATGCTAAATTTTTGCCGGAATCGATAGAGTGAGTCATAGTTATGGCAATTTAGTTTTTGTGGTGGAGGTGAAGTACCTCCACCGTAGTTTCTACGGATTCTCTTAAGTAAAGCTTGAGTCGTTGACCATTTTACTTTAAAACGATGCTCGTCCTTTTGGAAAAGTTCAACGGCTCCATAATCAAAAACCTCCTTAACCGTAAAAGGACCGGACCATCTAGACTTCAACTTTCCAGGGAATAAACGAATGGAGAGTTAAAAAGGAGTACTTGGTTGCTTGTTTAAATTGTTTTTCACCTTTTAGACGTTCATCATGAAGTCTTTTTGTTCTTTCCTTGTAAATCCGGGAGATATCATAAGCTTGCATCCTAAGCTCATCTACCTCGTGTAGCTGCATGAAAATGTTTTTCCCATCGGATTGCAGATCAAGGCTTGCGGTTTTAAGTGCCCAATATTCTTGGTGTTCGAGCTCGACTGGAAGATGATATGCCTTTTTGTAAACCATTTTGAACAGTGTTGTGCCTATAGGAGTTTTGTAGGTAGTACGGAAAGCCCACAGAGCTTCATCTAACTTCTTCGACCAATATTTACGATTATGACTGATAGTTTTCTGCAGGATTTGTTTGATACCCGGATTGGTGATTTCCACCTGACCAGTTGTTTGCGGGTGACAAGGTGTAGAGAGTTGATGATGGACCCCATATCTGGAAAATACTTTCTCCATTTGTGCATTACAGAATTGTGTTCCTCGATCGCTTATAAGAGCTTTGGGAATACCAAAACAAGAGAATAATGTCTTCTGAAACTTGACTACCATCCTAGCATCATTGGTGGGTAAATCTTGAGCTTTGACCCATTTTGGCACGTAAGCTATGGCAACTAGGATGTAGTGATGACCGAGTGATGTTGGATATGGTCCCATAAAGTCGACGCGCCAAACGTCAAATACTTCGCAGACCTGGATTGGACTTTGCATCATTTCATCTCGGGATGAGATATTGATGTCATGTTGGCATGCATCACACGAGCGAACCATTTTGTTTGCTTCTCAGTATACTGTAGGCCAATATAAACCGGCGTCAAATACTTTCTTTGAAGTTGGCGATGCACCATGATTACCTCCTGCTGATCCTTCATGACATTGTTTCAGGATTTCGCGTGCTTCGTCTTCATATACCCATCTTCGGATGATGTTATCTGCTCCTATGAGGAATAAGTAGGGACCATCCCAAAAGTGTTATTTGATGAGAATAATTTCTTCCTTTGCTAATAGGTCATTCCATTGAGAACGGTTCAACTAGCTTTGTAGTTTACGATGTCTACGAACCAAGGATGATTTCCTTCAAGAGTCTGGATACGCATGAGAAATTAATGGGGAAAGTTGTCATCTATATTGGTCCCCATAATTTCTTGTGAAGATGGGCATTCCAAACGAGAAAGGTGGTCGGCTACCACATTTTCAACACCCTTTTTATCCTTAATTTTGATTTTGAATTCTTGTAGAACTAAAACCCAACGGATCAGACGAGGTTTAGCATTTTGTTTGGTGAACACGTACCTAATAACCGCATGATCAGTGTGTACGATGGTTTTTGAAGGACCAGAGAAAGACAGATTTGTCGAAAGCGAATACTACGACTAAAAGCTCATTCTCGGTAGTTGTGTAATTCTCTTGAGAATCATTGAGAGTTTTGTTGGAGTAGTAGTTCGGATGAAATTCTTATCTTCCATTTTCCATAAGACTGCTCCAACTGCAAATTCGCTTGCATCACACATGAGTTCGAATGGTAACGTTCATTCTGGAACCACCATAATTGGAGCATCTACAAGTTTGTCCTTCAAAATTTGGAATGCATTCAAACATTCTTCGGAGAAGATGAATGAAGCATCCTTTTCAAGAAGTTGTGTCATCGGTCGGGCTAAATTTGAAAAGTCTTTGATGAAACGTCAATAGAAACCCGCATGGCCAAGAAAACGTCAAATAGCTTTAACAGATGTGGGTGGTGGAAGTTTAGAAATGGTTTCTACGTTGGCTCTATCCACTTCTAATCCTGCTTGAGAGATCTTGTGCCAGATAACAATACCTTCTTTAACCATAAAGTGACATTTCTCCCAGTTTAACACAAGGTTGGCTTCCTCACATCTTGCTAACATTCTTTTGAGATTTTTGAGACATAACTTGAATTAGTCGCCAAACACAGAAAGATCTTCCATGAATACTTCCATTGAATCTTCAATCATTTCATGAAAAATAGCTACCATACAATGTTGAAAAGTACCATGTGTGCTACGCAGTCCGAAGGGCATTCGTCGATAGGCGAATGTGCCATGGGGACATGTGAATATTTTCTCTTGGTCTTTAGGCGAAATTGGAATTTGAAAATAACTAGAGAATCCGTCTAAAAAGCAGTACTACATCTTTCTTGATAGACACTCGAGCATCTAATCAATAAACGAGACAAGAAAGTGATCTTTCCTAGTGACATCATTGAGTTTGCGATAGTCAATGCACACTCGCCATCCCGTGACAGTTCTCATAGAAATCAACTCATTCTTTTCATATTGACTACCGACATTCCTCATTTCTTTAGAACTACTTGAACAACACTTACCCAAGGAGAATCGAAAATGGGGTAAACCAATCCTGCATTAAGCAGCTTGAGTACTTTCTTTTACACGATGTCTTGCATGTTTGGATTTAGTCATCTATGGTGTTACACTACGGGTTTGAAGTTTTCTTCCATTATAATCTTGTGAGTACAAAATGACGGGCTGATACCTTTGATATCCATGATTTTCCAAGCGACGGATTTCTTGTGAGATCAAAAGACTTTGAGGAGTCTCTCTTTCTCATCGATCGAAAGGTCGCAAGAAATTATGACAAGTAAGTGAGATTTTCCTTCAAGGAAAGCGTACTCGAGGTGTTGGGTAATTCCTTAAGCTCTAAAGTAAGCGAATCTTCAATAGAAGTTTGGCTTTTGGTTCTAGATATCTAACTACTTCTTCGAATGTTTCCTCAGAGTTGCTTTCTCCTTTTCTTCCTTCATAACTTGATTTTCTGAATTGACGACGTGTGATTTTTTACAAAATTAATTGAGTGTCACACACTTCTTTCTCCATTGTATTCCTTAATTATAAGCTCACTACGAATATCCAGGAAATATTCCTAATCATCAGTGTACTGCGGATGTTTCATTGATTTCCTTATGTCGAAAGTTACATCCTCATCCTCTACCCTGAGAGTAAGTTTTTCAATGCAAACATCTATGAGTTCTTTAGTGGTAGCTAAGAATGGTCTTCCTAAGATAAGGGGTACGGAGGTGTCTTCATCCATGTCTAGAATAACGAAGTCGACTGAAAGACAAACTTATCGATTTTGACTAGCATGTTCACCACTATGCCTCTTGGGTATTTTACTTTGTCTATCTGACTGCTCATACGAGTTTTAGCAGGTTCTCTGAGTCCTAACTTTGAAAAGACCGTATATGGAATTTGGTTGATGGTAGCTCCTAGGTAGGCTAAAACATTGTTGACGAACAAGTTTCCTATCAAATAAGGGATTGTGAAACTTCATGGGTCAATCATCTTCTTTGGAAGCTTGTTCTGGAGAATGAAGGAGCACTCTTCATTGCGTATGGCATATGATAACTCTTCCATCTTCCTCTTGTTAGATAAAACTTCTTTTCAAAACTTTTCATATTTTGGGATTTGGGAAATGGCTTTTATGAATGGAAGGTTAATGTTCAATTTCCATATTATGCCTCCATTTTTCCTGCTTTAGGCGAGCTGGATAGGGGATTGGTGGAACATATGTCTTTATAGGTTCATTGACAGGTTTAGGAGTGGTTAGAATTGGTTGACTATCAGGTATGTCAAGAACCTCAGTATCACCTTCAGATTGGATAGGTGTGACTCATGAATTATTTGTAGCAGTTCTACCACTTCTTAGGGTTATGGCATTGGCTTGAGCGTTGGAATTGGTAATAGTGTTACTAAGGAGTCCTCCGGGTGATCTCTTAGAAAGTAAATGGGCTAACTGACCTAATTGGTTTTTGATGTTTTGTAAGGAAGCCTTCCGGTTCCTTGGCTCCACTTCATTCTTCGTGAATCGGTCTTTGGTCAACTTTTTTGAAGCGTCAGTACTTGCTATGAGTTGAGTCAGAAGAGTCTCCATTGCAGATTCATTATTTGGTTGTTGGCTAGTACTTGCACCTTGGTTCTGGTATAAAGGTTTAGGCTGAGAGGTTTGGTTTTGATTGAAAGCTCATTAATCAAATTTAGGTGGAGCTTAATTATTGGATCCATCCGTCCATCTAAAGTTCGGATGGTTTCTCCAACAAGGGTTGTAAGAGTTGTCGTACATGTTATTTTGTCAGCTTACGAAATCACATTTTTCGATGGTCATACTTTGGAACTATTTGACCTTGTGATCTCCCCCACACCTGTCACATTTACCTTTGCTTTAACCTGCTTAGACTGAAGTTGTTCAAATTTCTTCTAGAGGGCCTCGAGTTTTCAACAGATAGAGGTATTGTTGTCAACATGATGTATGCCATTGTGTGATGGGGTTGATCGAGGTGGATTATAGGCAAATGTTTTCTTGGAAGGTTTTTCTAAGATCTCGAATGCCCATTCGGTGATTTAGTTCCAAGATCTCCACCAACGACCTGATCGATTGCTTGTTTGTTTTGACTAGTTTGAGCATTGAAGAAGGTTTGTACTTGAAGCCATTTTTTCAATCCATGGTGTGGGCATCATCAAAGAAGGCTCTTGTACCTCTCCCATGGTAAATGTAGTGACGTGTTTTCGTCCGTCCGGAATCCATTGATGTTGGCACGATATGTAGCAGTTTTGTCGGGTGGAAATTGTTTTTATTTTTTTTTTGGGTAAAGGGATTCACCCGGTTAAATGCATTCCACACAATCAAAAAGTACAAGTAATATGACAGAGTGCCATATTAGTTCTCATGTATGACATGCCATACAAGAGTAAACAAACCAAAACCACCAAACATTGGTAAACACAGCCAAAGCTTACACAAGAACAATGTAAATAAACAAAACTAAAACAAATCAACCATTATCATCAATCTGGTGGGAAACTCCCCGCGGAAAGTGCCAATCCTCGAGAACCCGATTAACCCGTTCAGAATTCTTGAACTTTAGAGTCATAAGCTTTAGGCGCGTCCCCCTAATGATTTCGTCCGCAACCATCTTCGGGGTCTTCAAAGAGTTCTTGAAAAGCCGGTTGTTTCGCTCCTTCCAGATAACGTAAACCGAAGCCCCAAATAGCAGCCGATTAACAACATTTTCAATAGAGTTGGACATTCCAAATTGAGACACATATTGAAGAATATTCGCCCAACCATTCCTACATCCCTGCAACTTCCCTTCCATTCTTACAATACTCCAAACCTCAGCAGAGAACTTACACTCAAAGAAGAGGTGGTTACGAGAATCCGGCTCTCCATTACAAAGAGGGCAGCAATACAAGTTATAATTTGGATACCCACCAATTTTCCATCCCATAATACGATTCTGCGTGCTCAACCTATCATGAAGCACAATCCACAACATAAAGGAGTGTTTTGGAACACATTGAGAGAACCAAACAACATGCACCCAAGACACCTTATCAGCCGGTCTCCGAATAAGATTCCAAATTCCAGACGCCGAGAAATTCATTGAAGTCCCATTCTCATCCATTACCACGATCTTGTCCCTCTCATCCGGACAAATGCTGACTTCTTTTAGGTTCAAAAGAATTGGATACCTCAAAATCCAATCCGGCGGCCAACCCCAGTTATTATGATGAACAACATCACTGACACAGGTCTCTAAAGACAAGCCAGCACGATGAATAGCTCTAGGGTTAATATATTCAATTAAAGGACAAATCTCATCCCACTTATCATACCAAACTGAAGTAGATCTCCCATTCCCAATTTCATGCCATATAAATTTTCTAATCTGAGGACGGAACTGAAGAATTTTCCTCCATCCCCACGTACACGAGTTAGGAATCTGCAAGCTCCAAAAATTTCGCCCCTTCATTTTATACTCATAAATCCATTTAACCCACAACGAGTTACGCACATTGATTAAGCTCCAAATATGATAAACCAGCAGAGAGTTATTGACATCCCGTATACGCCGGATACCCAAACCACCTTCACACTTCGGCCGACACACAATATCCCAAGAGACTTTATGCTTTCCCTTATTTTGACCATAATCCCAAAGAAAGTTTTTAATCCGTTTCTCAAGATCAGCAATAAGTCTAGAAGGGAGAGAAAACACAGCAGCCCAATAAATATATAAAGACGAAAGAACAGACCTGACCAGCTGCAATTTACCCGCAAAAGATAAAGTTTTATTCCTCCAATCTCCAATCCGACTATCCATACAATCCAGCAACCTCTTACAATCCCGGTAATTTAACCTCGTGGATATAAGAGGAACCCCCAAGTATTTAACCGGGAGCCTTCCTTCAACAAAGGGCATAATATTCAAAATACCACCTTTAACACGGTCCGGGACATTACAGAAAAACGCGGTACTTTTCGGAACACTCGGAGTAAGCCCGGACATATCTTTGAAATCATTCAGAGCCCCCATAATAATTTTAGCAGAATTCACATCACCACGAGCAAACAGGAACAAATCATCCGCAAAGCAAATGTTGATAATATTTAACTTTTCACAACATCGATGAAAACGGAACGATCCATCAATACGAACCTTTCGATGCAGAATCAACGTGAGAGCTTGCATAACCAGCGTGAAAATATAAGGGGACATCGGATCACCCTGTCTCAGACCTCTTTTACCACTAAAGAACCCGTGTAAATTCCCATTAACTGCTATCGAAAAAGAAGAAGTGGTTATGCACTCCATTATCCACTGAATCATCTTATCGTGGAAACCATACCCAAAAAGAATATCACGTATGAAGTCCCAACTGACCGTATCATAGGCTTTCTGGATATCAACTTTAAAAGCACATCTAGGCGGACCTGTATTAGTGTGGTAATTATGCATTAATTCTTGGGTCAAAAGGATATTATCAGAAATCCTACGCCCAGGCACAAACGCTGACTGATTAATATCAATTAACGACTCCAACCCCTTCATCATACGAACCGAGATAATCTTGGTAATGCATTTATATATAGTGTTGCAGCACGAGATGGGACGAAAATCATTCGGAGTCACAATATTAGTCACTTTAGGAATAAGGGCAATAATGGTGTGGTTTACCTGTTTAAGGAGACTTCCTCTGCTGAAAAATTCACGAACCGCCAAACACACATCTTTCCCAACAATATCCCAAGAACTCTTGAAAAAGGCCGAGGAAAAACCATCAGGTCCCGGCGCTTTGGAATTCTCAATAGAGAAAACCGCATCCTTGATTTCCAAATCGGAGATAGGTCTAATCATAAACTCCGCCTGGGAGGCCGAGAGTTTAGTAGTAAACATCTGATTATCCAGTTTCCTCAATGGTTTCAAATCAGAGCCAAAGATGTTCGTAAAATGATTAACAAACACCGAAGGAACATCCAACCCCTCAAATAAACGGCCCTGAGCATCACTTATAATATCAATGCGACCCCTATGGTTTCGCATTTTCAAAGAATTGTGAAAGTATGCAGTATTAGAGTCACCAAGCTTTAACCAATCAACTTTAGCCTTTTGTTTAAGGAATTCTTCCTCATCCTTAGCCGCCTCATGATAAGCCTTAAGATAATTACTCTGTTCCCGAATCAACTCCAAATTAGTAGGGTCAGTGTCAAGGCGGGTTTGACAAGCATCCAGACGGGTTCTTAGGTCAGTAACTTTCTTATGGAGATTGCCTTGCCGGTACAGCAAATAACGAATAGGGTGTTTTAAGTTCTGGAGTTTCTTTACCACGCGAAACATGTGATACCCGTTCACCTCAATATTCCAGCCTTTAGCAATAATATCATGATAACCCGGTTTTTCAATCAAGAAATTAGGGAATTTAAACGGTTTAGGCTTACCTTTAATAAGAGAGGGGAATTTCAATAGACATGGAGAGTGGTCTGAAATCCGGTACGGAAGGAACACCGCCGAAGAATCATTAAAAATCTCCAAGAATTTAGAGTTTCCCATCACCCTATCAAGCTTTTTAAAATGGCCCATACCCGTTTTCGGTTTATTGCTCCAAGTGTATTTGAGTCCGACCCCCTTTATATCCTCAACTTCAATGTTGTTAACACAATCACGAAAATCAATCATTCCAGTAGAAATTTTGGAAGAACCATGCAAGCTGTCTTCCAAACTAAGAGCACAATTAAAATCACCAAGTAAAGCCCAAGGTTTATCACGAGTGAGTTGTTTATGAACAAGAAGATTACGCCATAACTCCCTTCTTTTCAAATAACAATTCTCAGCATACACGAAAGAACCATACATCACCTTGCAATCAAGCTTAAACTTTAACTGAACGTGAAGAACCTGATTCGAATAATCAATAACCATAAGATCAACCAAATCCGTATTCCACCCCACAATAATCCGAGTACCTTTATCACAAACACTACCATTGCTGGTCCAATCCCAATTATTACAGATCTTCTTACAAACATCAAAAACCGCGTTTAATTTGACGTGAGACTCAAGAATAGCGCATACCTGAATATTATTATCTTGTATTACCTTACGAACCTCTTTTTGTTTAAGAGGGCGGTTCAACCCTCTTATATTCCAAGTGGCGATGGTACCCATTAAACACCCAATTCACCGGGTGTGCTTGCACCCTCAGAAAAAATATCCGCTTTCATAGCTTTAGCCACATCCGTAACCAACTCCTCCACATCATCATCATCTTCATCACTTTCCGACTCGTCCGCCAACTTACCAAACCTGTTACTGGTTTGGACAGTATGATTTTCCTTTAACTGGACCCCCTTAGCCATGGAAGTTGTAGGTTTACCCACAGGATAATTATTGTCTTGTTCTTGAGCGGATGGTTTATTTATAGTTTGTGGCACAGCAGGTTTAACCACCGGTCGGTAGACAAGATTATGTTTCTTGATTTGCGTATTAACTTTTTTCTTTCCCTTCACCCTCTGGAAACCATCATCATTAGTGACTTTCGTTTGTTCGTCATTTAACTTTCTATCGTGAACTTGTTTCGGGCACTGGGCGTTCGAATGGCCAAACACCTCACATAAAGAACATCTGGGGGGCTCCCAATCATATTCAACTTTAATCTCCGAGATCTTATTTGTCTCCCCCCACGTATCCGGAACAGCAACAACAAGCTTCCTTTTAATCTCCTGATTTGCATGGAGCTCAACCTGTACTCTAGCAAAACTACTTCTTCCCCACGATTCCTTACACATATTAGCAGTATAAGAGTCCATACTTATCGGATCCCCAATTCTTGACGCGAGCATACTTAGACCCTCCTCAGTAAAGGCACCCAGGGGAATGTTTTGTAATTTGACCCAAACCAGAACAGACCGTACATCCTCCTTCTCCAAATCTGACTCCATAGTCCAAATTTGGAGAATAATGGGAACATTCCTAATCATCCAAGGACCATCCTCAATCAACTTCATCATCCCAGCTTCCGTATGGAACTTGAAAAAGAAAAACCCTTTCGCATTCATCATTAGTCTCGTAAGCCCATATTTGTTCCAATTTTTCTTAGCAAAATCCTCAACAACCGGAAAAGGGAGTCTATTACCCAAAAAATAGCCAAACAAAGTATTATTAAACCTCTCTTTAACTTTCTTGACAGAATCAACCGGTATAACCACATCAACTCCATCCATCGTTGATTCAACATTTACTTTTCTTAAAGTTGCCTTCGATGTTTTGTTTTCAAGTTGAACAACACTCATGTAGGAAGGCTTTGAATTTTCCATATGTTTTTCCTTCCCTACATCCCTCTGAATATTAGACGATTCAGCTCCAACCACCTTATTTTCGTTCGGAACAAAAGCTGAACAACCCTTATCTTGTTGACTCTTTAGCGAACCTGATCCAATACCCTTGTTATCGCTCAAGCAACCACTATCTTTGTTCCCCACGGCTGAACAACCACCAACATTATGGATAACGTCATTTAACGGAGCAGTGAATGTAGTGTTTGCAGCAAACGAACCAAAAGAACCCGTAACATTAGGGTTTCCCGAAGAACCAGTTTTCAGAACCCCCCTACGAGGGGGAGCCCCATCAATGTTCGTTACCCGATTCGCTGGAAACCCATGTATAACCTGATCAACAGAACCAATGCCACCCTTATTCTCCATGCAACCCCAATAAAAATCCAGCCAAGATACCCCAAAATCAATATCAAGATCAAGATCAATAAATAAGGAAACACGAATCAGCCAAGATCAAACCAAATCAAGAACAATATCTCACTCACAATAAACCAAATCAGCCAAGAACAAGATCAAAATCAAGATTCGGCCAAACCAAGATCAAGATCAAGATCAAGAACAAGGTCCGCCAATAACAAGATCAAGATCAAGATCAAGAGCAAGATTCAGCCAAGAACAAGATCTCACGTAACAGCCAAGAACGAAGAAACCAAGAACAAGATCAAGAACCAATAACAAGAACCTTAATCCAGCCGAATCCAAGAAACCCAAGCCAGCCGAATCCAAGGAACCAAGAGGAGAATGGAACCTTAATCCAAATCTGCCCAAAGATCCAAGATCTAACAACCCCAAGAACGAACAAGATCAAGAAACAAGAAACAACCCTAACCTTGAAAACCACAAGATCCTTAATCAATTAATAGGGTGTTATCGATCTAACTAAACTATAACAATAGCCGTGATCAATAACAAACCTACTAAGCAATCAGAACCAAGGATTGGAACAAGATTAGAGCAACAAAAAACCCAAGGAAAGCCAAAAACCCTATGCGGCCGATCGCATAGGGTTAGACACCAAAATCGCCTTCCTAGAGAGAGAACCTATCTTCTGGAAATTGTTTTTAGAATGACTTGCTCCACCATCTTGTCCTAAATGATGATGGCATCGGATGAAAAAGATTCAAGCCGTTCCAAGGCCTGGCCTCGGAGTGAAATTGGAAAAGGTTTAAGTCTAATTTGATCTTCAGAGAATCCTTGTATTATGAAAGTTCCACAAATTTGAAGAAATCGAGAAATGTGAGACAATGGATCTTCATCGAGAAAGCCATGAAATTGGATAGAGTTTTCGATCATATGAATGATACTAGATTTGATTTCAAAGTTTTAAAGTATTTCGGGTGGTACAACGCTATTTCATAGTCGTCGAGTGTCGACTTGCCATATTGGCTCATGTTTAGCCCGTTGTTTAGTTCTGACATCATAGGTACTTCTTGGTGCTCCTCGGTCGATGTACCATCATCCTGTTCGCCCTTAACTCTTTGGTTGCTTTACGTGCCTGAGTGCATTTTCTTTGTTGAAAGTGGCGCTCAGGTTCGGAAAATGGTGAAATGAGGTCGGGAGTAGATGTAGAGGACATACACTGCTGGGAAAATAAAAAGAAAATCTAATTGCAAAATTTAAACAAAATTAAAGTAAGAAACTTATCACTAAAAAGATAAAAGAAAATAAAAAAAAACTAAATTTGAAACAAAAAAACAGAAGATAGAATAATATATTTGGCTTTTTTGATAAGTTTTTAATTGTATACACTATAAACAAGGTTTAATAAATAATTGGATTGTTTATAAAAATTCATTGTGTGTCCTCGGCAACGGCGCCAAAAACTTGATGTGATGTGGGGGTATATGAAAAAGGTGTTAATTTTTTTCAAAGATTTGTTCACGCAATGTCTAGTTTTAAATTTATAAAAATGATTATTATCTTAACTGAACCACACACAAATAGGTAAGTGTGCATATCATATATGTAGTAAAGTATAGGTAAGAACCAAATATCGATCCACGGACACACTTGTTTGATTTTTACTACTAAATCATTGTATTTATATTAACCGGAAGTGGATATTATATTGGTTTTGGTTTGACAAGTAAGTTTTCTAAAAGGAAATTAAAGACATAAATTATAAGACAATATTTTTGGTTTTTATATTTTTAGATGGAAGATCAATGATAAAATACGATTCAGATCAAGTCCAAACTAATGACCTTGAAGAATCTTTTGAAAACTTTGAACCAATTTTGCTTTTTATTTTTTTAAAACCAGATCGAGTATGACTTTGACTATTAAATCTTCAAACCGAAAAACGAATTCATGTGTTTGATCCATAAGTAAACACAAGCCCTAGACTTTGAACCCAATTGAAAAAAAATTCACATATTTAGAATTTAACCAAGTCCAAGTTAATGACCTCGATCAATTCAAAAAATCATTTAATCCCATTTTAGGAAAAGTTTTTCAGAAAACAATCTCTCGATTCCGATTCTTGGATATCCAACCCGAATCACCTTTCACTAAAGTCGAAAATTACTCAGAAATGTAAAATCTTTTTGGTTTTAAGAAAGAAAAGATGTAATCAAGACAAAGTATATCAAACTAAGAACAAATGAAATGAATCACATATTTTTGTGAGGTGAGCAAGGAATCATATTGATCAATCCGTTCTTCCATCACGATTTTCAGTTTTTATTATATCTTATGTTAAGTCGGTTATGGATATTGTTGTCCACTTAAAATTTTATAACAAAATATTCAGAGACATCAGTGATATGATTAAGGTTCAAATAGGCACATAACATCAGAACATGATCAGTTTCTAATCTTGATTCAGGCTTAATTTGATTTTTACCAAATCACCCCAACTTGACTTAAACCCTATAACCATCAGATAAAAACTTTTCAAAATTTTTAACTTTTTGCAATCATAGCAATGGCTTTCCATAACAAGGCATACCCCCATTATCAAGCAACACACCAAGATTCCTTTTCCAAGGATGAGTATGCACGATTTCATCTGTCGGCTTACATACATCGTATTCCCCTGGGTTTCATTTCTTAATGGTATCAAGACGCGCGCAAGGGAAGAATATTGTGTGTCTAACACATTTTATCTAGTCAGTAGTCTAATTTTGTACTTTTGTACATAGCGATAAAGTTTAATGACTTATCAAGGGTTCGCTCGCTTGAGCAGGATTTGAAATATTCTTTCGAATACCCAAATGAAAACCACATAAAGACCTCATGGCTCTAGAAACCTAAATCATCCCATCAATACATGAACCAAACGCCATTGAAGTGTAGACCATGTACCAGACGCTTAAAACGCTTTATTAACACTTTATTTTTGCGATCTACTGAAACATAAGGCTTAAGTATGATAGGAAATTACATTTCTACCTTCATTACCAAGACTTTTGCTAAAACATTAAACCATCTTTCAACATGGCAATTTATGTTTATATCACTTGTTCCCTTAATTGTTTGTTCAAAAGCCTACCCATACACCGAACATTAAGCAATAGACTTTTATTCTTCAATTTACCGGATTCGGAACAAGACAATCAATGTACTATCATCTTCCTTTTATGCTTCAAAACTCATTTTGAGAAGCAATTTTCTATTGATTTTGTATTTTTCACATTTTTCAATGTTTTTTACTTTTAAGAGTTTTTCAATTGTTTTTCAGTTACTTTCCATTCTTAGGTAAATGGCTTTCCCGAATATCTACAAGTAAGTATCAGGACCAAACATATACAAGTATATGTCCAATATGAGAAACTGACATAATTTTCAGTGAGAGGTTATATTTGAATGTTTTTGGATTTTCTCTATACAAACTGAAATCACAATCTTTTTTTGTTTTTTTCCCAAACCATTTATCCCTCTAAAATCAAAAACCATTTAAAGAAAATATTTACAAATTAAAAAATTTGACTCGGTGAACGGTTACTCAAAGGTAGGAATCCATAACCTCAGTATCACTCACTTTCCCACCGCCCATAGACTTTATACCATTAAGCCCTAACAAATACAAGAATATGTTTTTATCGAAAGCTTTAGTAAAATGATCAGCTTTTTGTTCATCGGTGTGAATTTTATCTACGGTAATCAACTTCTTCTCGTAACAGTCACGGATGAAGTGATACCGTATGTCAATATGTTTTGTTTTCGAGTGACTTACCGGGTTTTTAGTTATGGAGATGGCAGCAGAATTATCAACAAAAATAGGAGTAATAAGAAAAATCAAACTGTAGTCGTGCATTTGTTGTTGTATCCACAAAACCTGGGAACAGCAGCTAGAAGCAACTACATATTCGGCTTCACAGGTGGATAGCGACACAGTCGTCTGCTTCTTACACTGCCATGTCATCAGCCTACTACCAAAGAATTGGCAGCCGGTGGTGGTTGATTTGGCGTTCAGCTTGCAGCTACCATAGTCAGAATCAGAATATGCTCTCAGCTCAAATACATCGTTTCGAGGATACCAAAGACTGGCCCATGGATTCCCCTTAAGATACCGAAGTATCCGCTTCACCAACGTTAGGTGAGAGACCCCTGGATTGGATTGATATCAGGCACAAAGGCACGTCGGATACATGATTTCTGGCCTAGAAGCAGTAAGATACATGAGAGAACCAATCATAGAACGGTAGAGTTTTCATAGACCTTCTCCCAGTGGGATCAGAACCATTTCCATGATTAACCGGAATAGGAGTGCTACTCGGCGATGACCTTCTCCCAGTAGAGTTTTCATAGACCTTCTCCCAGTGGGATCAGAACCAATTCCATGATTATCATTGACATATTTTGTCTAGTGAATAAAGATCCCATCAGACTCTTGTTCGACTTACAATCCTAGGAAAAATTTCAACTCTCACATAGCGCTCATTTCGAATTTTGACTTCATAACCTCCTCAAAATCTTTGCACAGAACATCATTCGTTGACCCAAAAATGATATCATCTACATAGACATGGACTATCAGTAAGACCAACCACTTCCTTAGTGAAGAGTGTACAATCAACGGTGCCGCGAACAAAGTTATTGTGTAAAAGATGTTGAGACAACGTGTCTTACCAAGCTCTCGGGGCTTGGGGTAGACCATGCAGAGCTTTGTCGAGCAGGTACACTTTGTCTTTGTGAATCGGATCAACAAACCCTAATGGTTGTCCTACAAAGACTTCTTCACCCAATTTATCGTTCAGGAAAGCAGACTTAACATTCAGCTGGTAGACCTTGAATCCCTTCCAAGATGCAAAGGCTAAGAAAATTCTAATTGCTTCAAGTTTAGCAATGGTATACCTCGTTAAAATCAATTCCTTCCCTTTGATTATAGCCCAGAACCACCAATCGAGCTTTGTTTCTAACAAATATACCATTTTCATCTCTTTGCATTTGAAGACTCACTTCGTATTAATGCATCTTTTACCATCTGGTAAATTCACTAGGTTCCAAACTCCAAGTTTTTCAAATTGCTACAGTTCCTCGCATTGCATTTACCCAACTCCCTTCAGTCAAAGCTTGCTTGTATCTCTTCAGTTCAATTTGTGAAATGAAACATTTGAATGAGAACCGATTTTGAAGACGAGCAACTTGAGAATAATAACAACTTAGACTTTGATCAAGTTGATTTCGAGTACGAACACCAGAATTAAGATCTCCAATGATATTATCTTTCGGGTGATATGATAAAGTTTGAGGCATAACTTCACCAGGAACTATCACATCATTTGGAAGATTTGTGATGTTTTCATCAGCAGTCACCGCATCAGAAAGCAAATAATCAGTAGCCACAGGATCAGTAACAACAGGATTAGGTGTCGGTTGAATCAACGACTCAATCACATCAGTATGATCTTCACCATCATCGTCAAAAGAAGGTGCAGCAAGAGTATCATCTACATGGACATCAACATCAATAATCGGATCTTCATTAAAGATTGGAACTTCTTGTTCAACACTTTCTTGAGAAACTTCACCAGAATATTGTTGAAATAACAATGTGGCCAATTCATCCGTAATTTCTTCTTCATGAAAAGAGAAACTACTCCACAAGTTGTCATAGTCAAACATCCATGAATCACCTTTTCTTTGAATAGGAACTGCATACCTTTGACAATCCACATGTTGTACTTGCACAATACTGTTGATGCTAGGTAAAAATACTCTTCTTAATGGACTAGCATAACCCACGAAGAAATATTCCACAGACTTTGCACCAAATTTACCATCAGGATCCAGAACAGTGCATTTGGATCCAAAAGGCTCAAGCCACTTCAAAGTAGGCTTACGTCTATTAAGTAGCTCAAAACAGGTTTTGCCATACTTCTTTATTGTCATGACACGGTTAAGAGTGTAACAAGCTGAGGCAACAGCTTCAGACCAGAAACTCACAGGTAGCTTCGAATCCGCCAACATCGCCCTAGCAGTTTCAATCAGAGTACAATTCTTTCGTTCAGCAACACCATTTTGTTGTGGTGTATAAGGAGCGCTAAACTCATGAAGAATACCGCGGTCATTACAGTATTGAAGCATACGGTTGTTTCTGAACTTGTTACCACTGTCGCTTCTAATTCTTCGGATTGGCAAGTTGTATAACATTTCAAGCTTTTTGAATAAGATCATAAAGTTATCAAACGTTTCATCCATTGATTCAAGAAACATTACCCATGAGAAACGTGAATAGTCATCAGTAACCACCAAGCAGTACAATTCCCTGGTGATACTTTTAACATTCACAGGTCCATATAAGTCCATATGAACCCTCTCAAATGGTAAGTTGATTATATTGAAAGCTTTTGTTGGGTGTGACTTTTTTTTTTGTTTTCCATTCTTGCAACTCAAACATTCCAAACTCGAATGAAAACCTTTAAGATTCACTCCTTCGACCAATTGATTGTGAACAAGAAAGCTCATTTTCCGAACATTGATGTGACCCAAGCGACGATGCCATAGCACAGATTCTTTTTCATATGCTTAGGTTACAAAACACTAAATAGTGCCTTGTGTCGATGAAGCAACACTCATATTAAGCACGTAAATATCATTTTCAGTTGGTGTTTTCATCAAGATCCACTATTCTGGAATCTTATACCCAGGCTTGAGAATCATACAGTCTTGATTTGTAAAATGCGTTGAGAATCCTTTGTCACAAATTTGAGAAATGCTTACTAAGTTTTTCTCAAGCTCAGTGATTTAGTTCAAATTTTTAACATTACTTTCCTATTCGATAACGTCCCTTCTCCAACAATTTATCCTCCTTGATTTCCTGCAAATCCCACAAATCCTCCTCAAATAGATTGAACATTCTTTAGTAGATGGAGAGTTCCAGTCATGTGTCGAGAGGCTCCGCTATCCATTATCCAATGTGAATCATTGGATCTTGAAAGCCCCTACAAAAATAAGAAGTTAGTGAAACAAGGAAACCCAAGCTTTCTTGGTCTTGGGTTGTTTCATTTTTATATTTAAAACTTCCTCCAAATCATCATATTCATAATCAGACAATGATTCATTGGATGAACATGAACTCGATGAAACAACAACTAGTTCATCAAATTGATTAACAACTTCATTTAAAACACATCAGATTTTTTATCAAATTGATCAGTTAATGACTCAGCAGCTTGGTTACCATGTGGATTAACAACTTGTTCCTTTGGTGGGTTAACAACTTGTTCATGTGGTGAGTTAACAGCTTGTTCATGTGGTGCGTTAACATTATCATTACTTGTCGGTCCTGAATATATCTCTCACACTAACAATCAAGTCATAACCCACACAATAAATGTGTCGACAAGAGGGTTAATGACGGGTTGCTAATTTGGGTAAGAAATTTGTTTGTTAACAGCGGAATCAGAAACAAACAGAGTTGTTGCTAAAGAGGTTAATAAATGTAACAGACACAAACAATAACTCAAAAGATTTCCATTTATAGAATTGATTCTTACAAATGTAAATCGATTAGGGTTTCTTGTAAGGAATGTATTTTCAATAATAACCTAGGACAGCCGTCACACTTAATCAGGAATATTCGATTAGGTCTGAAAAGTGTAAACTGGCAAATCTGTATCTCTTGTCGCCGGAGGAGTGCCCTAAATTATTCTATTTATAGGCATGCCACCTCCTGACAGTTGTCATTCCTTCTAGAAACCCTAATGATTAGTACATAATCAAATTTCATATTCAAAACTATACTAAGTGTAAAAACAGGTCTTACGAGTAGACTTTGTAACATTTGTCTTCTCCGAGTAGGCTTTGTGCCTTTTTGTTCTTTACGAGTAGACCTGGTAACCTTGAAGTGTGCTCGGGAACAGTTCTCCGGGTAGACTTTACTTAGAGTATTTTCCTAAGAAAATACTCACCTAGCAGACTTCAATCTTCTTGACCATATCAAACTTTTCCTGATATGATCTAACGAGCAAACTTGTTCGTCAGAGGTCCATTCAACTCTTTGCTAGAGAATAACTTATTGGCAAAGCAGGTGTGCTTGGTTACACTGTATCTTGCTCGGAGTTGAACCTTGCCCGATGTGTCCTTAGGATAATTCTTTTACTTCCATCAAGCATGCTCGGACCACTGTTTATTAATGAATACCTTGCTAGATCATCTAAGTACTTGGCTTCAAAAGCTTGGTTTAGCCAAGAGTTTGCTAGTGAGCAAACTGTGCTCGGCTATGAAGAACAATCTTGCTAGACATAGTGAACCCTGCTCGGATATACACTAAAGAAGACTTCATGAAGATAACCCTGCCCGATAGGCAAAATATCATGCTCGGCCAAGTAAAATCCTGCTCGGATGTCCAAGTGTGCTCGGTTCCATACTTAGCGATTTCTGAGGAGGTTGAGAAGATTCCAATCTTCCTTATACTTATTTAAGTCAAATATTTGACTCAACAATCTCCCCCTAGATTGGAACACATCAGCTATCCCAAAACATCTCTAAGGTTACATACACTTAGTCAAAATACATATCAAATCAAAATCAAATTTTACATATCAAAAGTCAAAATATTACATATTCAAATTTTGTCCGTAGACATTACAAAGCAAACCCTATTCTATGAATTATCTTCTTCCTGCATTGTGGGCTGCTTTTCTTCTTGCAACAAGAACTCCTCCTGCTCTTTGCTGGAAAATGGAAAGTATCTGATAGTGAGGGTGGTTTTCTGGAATTGTCAATCCAACAATGTCCCTCAGATCTTCCCTATGCAAATAAGTCAGGTCTTTATCAGTTCTGATGATTCCCAAGATGAGTCCATCTGAATTTCGTAGAACATAGTGGCCTTCATTTTCCTTGTATTCAACCATTGTAATTCGGCCATTTTTCTGGACTTCATAGTTGGGACGAGTCATTCTTTGTCCAATGTTGATGCATGTGTTCATATTTGACAGAGGATTATTGTTTCTAACTTTTGAGATAAAGTCATACTCAGCATTTCTTATGTTCCTCATCCTTGTTGCTCTTCTTGTCTTCTCATGCTCTGTTAAGTTCCACTTCTTCTTTTGATTAAGAAGTGGGAACCCCTTTTCAGCTTCACTTCTTAGATACTTTGAGAGCTCATTTTGATGTCTTTCGGCCAACTTTATGTTGTCATGATAATCATACAAATTAAGAGTTGCCATCTTCTCGAGTTGTTCCCTTGTATAATCTTCAAAGTCATCTATGAATATAATGTCTCTCAACTGTCTGCTCTGCATTATCACCTTTAAAGATTGAGAGACTGAGTCATAGGTAGATCCACATCAGATCGTGGTCTTATTTCTCTTTGTGTTCCTGCTCTGCTTGACTCTCCTCTGCTTGTTGAGGCATGCATTCTTGAAGCAGAGGGCCTGGTAGGTATTGACTTCGGCCTTGTGAGTCCAAATGTTTTTCTATACATTGCAACAATCCTCTCAGCAGGCAAATTGATCAATTCAGTAAGATTTTCATTACCCTCTCTGAACAACCTTACAATCATCTCCATAATCTTTTCATCATGTAGTTGTCCAGCCGGTACAAATCTACCTCCAATAAAACTCCTTGGGTTTACACCCTCTAGAAACACTCTTTCCCATTCCGCCTTTTGTACAAAGAAGAGTTCCTTGAGTTGTGCTTTACCCAAGTTACCAAATACTTTCTCATTCATCCCCTTTTGGTTCACCATTATATTTCTCAATATCTGAATCATCTCATCATTTTCCCATGGATCTGTGGGTTCATCCACTTGTTCTTCTTTAATTTCCTCTTGGATTGAGGTCTCTTGAGTTTCAGCTTTCTTAGATTCGGTTTCAGCCCTTTGTTTCTCTCTCAATGTCATGATCCTCCTTTTCTTGAGAGGTGATTCCTGTTCAGTCTGGCTTCCCTTGATTGTACTGCAGATGGTTCAGGTTGCACTCTTTTTAGTTTATCTTTCTTTGGTAGCTTGTTGTAAAGTGACTCAACAGCAGCTTTAGTTAAGCTATCAACCATTTCAGGTTGAATTCCTTTATCCAACAGATAACCGCACTTTCTTGCAAACTTCTTTCTCAAAGATTCAATCTTTTCAGCCAGTTCAGCTTCCCTAGCAAAATTTTCTTTTACATCTCTTGCAACAGCTTCTCTGTTGTTATTGTATGCATCTCTAAGCTTTTCAAAGTTAAAATGAGTCAAATCTTTTTCAGAGTGGCCATGACGTCTCAAATATTCTATATACTTCTGACTGTCTCTGTTCTTTTTTTGCATCTTTTCTTAATAGTGTCCCTCTCTCTATCCAATTTTCTTTGTAGTTCATCATCACTCAGAGAGACTAAATCTTCAAAAAAATCCATGACTCATCAGCTTAATTACTAGAGGATTTTTCCTTTTAGCATCAATCAAGCTTTGTTGAATTCTTGCCCTTTGATCTTCTGTCATTGTTACTTGTGGGGACACAACATTAACATTTTCAGTTGTATTCTGATCATCATCATTGTCATCAGATGCATCATCCTCCTCTGTTGATTCGTTCATAGCATCAATCTTGGGTTCATTTGGATTTGGAACATCAGCAGCTAGAATGTTTGGAACTCCTTGAACTATTTCCTTAGGCCTCAAAGTTTGAAGAGGAACTGGCCTTAATGGGCTTGCTTTCTCATCTGGGGTCTCAACAAAATATTGGTTCTTATCATCCCACTTACCCTTTTTCACAGATTCAGATCCACCAGCTTGATCATGAGCTTTCCTCTTCCTTGAATTTATCTTTTCAAACCTGTTTACATTCTCATGGATTTTTGAGGCTTTTGTCATCATCTCTTCAAAAGTCTCTTCAGTTTGCCTCTCAGGTTCCTTTTCAGGTTCCTTTTGAGGTTCATTTTCAGCTTGATCTTTGTTCTGATTAAACATGCTTACAACAATGGCTAGGGAATTGTTAATTTCCTTAGCCTTCTTTAGATTGATCAATGTCTCTATCACCACTTGATCATCAGCCTCCTCTTCATTAAGAATTTTATCAATGTTGGCTTGCTCAATAAGTGTTTCATGCTCTTCCAGTTCTTCCTTTGATACGGTTTGGGCAATGTGTTCCCTTTCCCTTGTTTCTCTTACAACTTGATTGAGTCTCCTGACAGCAGTAGTGCTTTCATCTTCTTCCTCTTCTTCCTCAGTATTTGCCTCAATGGGCTCTTCCTCCTCCTCTTCCTCATTAACAATGGCTTTCCCTTTATCAAAACTTCTTTTCTTATTACTCTCAGTTTCTGAGGGAAAATCATCAATATCTTTGTCCAACTGATCCATCTCATCATCATGTTTTACCCTCTTAGAGCTTAATTGATCTGTTTCAGGTTCTGTTAGTACTAACTCCTCAGTAGCAGCATCCTCATCATTTATAACATCAGTTTGCACTTCAGTTGTAGTCAAAAAATAAGTCAAAGCATCAGTTTGAATATCAGTGGCAACATCAGTGGTAGCCACATTGTCATCAGTGTTCATCTTCTCAACTCCATCCTCTGTATCTTTCTCTCTCCTCAACTCATCATCATCTCTAGTTACAACATTCAGTACCTCATTATTGACATCATAATTATGTTCTTCTCCCTCAGACTCATCAGCATCATACTCATCCTCCAATATCATTCTTGGACCACTGTCCTCATCATCACTTTCATCATACGCATTCAGAATACAAGCCAAACCATTATCATCAGTTATCTTCACACCTACATCTACCATCACTTCATCACTAGTACCAGCAGCATCAGTTGGCTCAATAATATTCTCCCCTTGTTTTGGGGCAGCTGAGGTCTTCTCAACCTCCTGCTCCAGGGTTTGAATTCGTGAATGGGCTAGTGCCAACTGAGTTTTTAACTCCTCATTCTCTGTTCTCAACTCATCATTTTCATTTCTCAGTTTCACAGCTTCAATGATCAAATCAAAGTTTCGCTGATAGAGGTTTGAAATATGGGGAGGGGTAGTAGGTGGTGTCATGTGAAATGGTTCTGGTAACGGATTTGTGGTTTGGGTCTGGGGTGGGGATGTAAATGTATGTAGATGTATGGGCAGAGGTTCTAGGATATAAGGTTCATGGGTGGGTTCAGAATGTGTAATTGGTTCAGTTATAGGTTGGGTTATGGTTTGAGGTGGGGTTTGGGTTGTGGTTTGAGGTGGGGTTTGGTGTAAGGTTTCAGTTTGTCTTTGGGTTAAGGTGGGTGTGTGAGTGGGTGGAGATTGGGTGGTTTGGTCATTTAATGGTGGAGAGGATATTTGACCGTTGCAACCATCTAATCATTGAATCAACTTCTTCATTATCGGGAGTGACTTGTAACAGAGCGCACGTATTGTGCTTATGCTCAAAGGGATAGGTCGGTTGATCATCATCCTCCATATCTGAAAATATAAACAAACACATTCAAAGTGGAAATTAGTCCTAAAGTTCACAACTTTAAGTAATTTCAAGTTATAATTTTGAAGAAGAATGAAAGAAATATCATTAAAAACCTGATCTTCGACAAGTTTATAACCTACACAAGAAACAGAGATTTAGTAATCATTAATAATCAAAGCCCATTATCACATTAGCGTGGTCGGAAAACAGTTAATTAAAGCTTACCGAGTGGGATTGTAAGGGCTGGAAAATTAGGGTTAGGATTTAGATGAATGCGATAAGTCGGTTTGTCTACTGAGACGAGAGGGAAAGTGGAAGGAGAGAGAGAGGGAAAATAATGTAGAAAAACTTCCCTCACTCCCTCTTATATACCTTTTGAAAGTGGGTTTTAAATGCTTTTTGTCGTTTAGCGAGTTAATAGCTGTCACACAACAATCTTATCCATTAAAAATATTAACACTTAAAAACCTTACTCGATAAAGTTCGGTTAGCAAACCTTGCTCGGAATTATATCACTGTCATATTACAAAGCTTGCTAGCTATATTCCACTTTCACAAAGCTTACTCGTTTCAGTGTTGGTACTAATTAGAAGTTAAAATGAAGGAAGCTTACTCGAAATA
Organism: Bidens hawaiensis; assembly: GCF_021521415.1. Lineage (NCBI taxonomy): Eukaryota > Viridiplantae > Streptophyta > Magnoliopsida > Asterales > Asteraceae > Bidens > Bidens hawaiensis. The sequence continues at coordinate 175,027 of NW_027495113.1, read as the reverse complement.
CAAGATTGCTCGAGAACTGAATCACAAGTTAAAATAATCAAGTATAAAACATCAAGTAGGCAACCTTGCTAGGAATCAATTAAGAATCCCAAAGTAATATCTTAACACATTTCTAAATATTAACCTTTCTCGAACTACATAACACATACCGTACCCGAAAATGCATAAACAGTTATCAAATAATCATTCAAGTAGATTGTTACACATAGCGTGCTCGAGACATTGTTCAATAAGCAAAGTGTGCTAGAGTTGAGTTCTAGACACAAAGTGTGCTCGAGAAACTTTACAACAAGCAAAGTGTGCTAGAGTTGAGTTCTAGACACAAAGTGTACTCGACAAAGCAAAAGTAAGAAATTACCAAGTATGTTGAGAGAACACTTGAAAATTTCAAAGTGTGCTCGAAACTTAAAGTGTGCTCGGAAAACAAAATTTGCCCGAAACACTTGTAATTTCAAATAAACATATTCACAATAATCATTAAGTGTGCTAGAATTTAAAGTTTACTTGAAGACAAATTCAAGCGTACACTTAAAACACAAAGCTTGCTAGAATTAATTCAAACAGTCAACAATCACAAAAGTGTGCTAGATTTTTTAAAACATTAAATCTTGCTCGAAGTATCATTCATTCACAAAGCTTGCTAGTGAATAGTAACATATCAAATAGCTTGCTAGTAAACAGTTGTATTTCTAAACAAATTGGTAAGGTTTGCTCGGCAATATAGACTAAGTAAAAGCATGCTAGAATCATCATACTTAGCATATAAGATGCAAAGCTTGCTCGAAACAAGTAAAATATCTTACAAAACAGTTAAACGTGCTGGAAATACTTGAACTTGTTAAAGCTTGCTAGAAAAACATATTCACATGTAATCAGATATCAAGCCTGCTCGGAAGAGTAAAATTTCATAAACTCTACCCGAAAAGTTCAAAGACTTCAAAGTATGCTCGATATGGGTAAACTTAGACAAAAACATCTAAGTGTGCTCGGAAAGGTTACAAAACATCAAACCTTAACCGAAAATACATATTCAATCCTTTTGTAGGTAAAATGCAACACTTTTTGACTTAAACCAATTATCAAACATATTTTTCATTAGAGATCATTGTTTAAGAGCAAATGGTGCATTTAGAGATCAAATTTCAGTCATGTTTCCTTTTAAAATAGTTTTCTTCTTTTTCAAGAATGGGATCATATTGACTAAGCAGCTTTCTCAATACTTCATTCTCAGCGTTATTATGACAGTATAGACAGGTTAACAGCAGGTCTAGACTTATCATGAATTTCATTTCTTTGGTGATATGATTAAGGTTCAATTAAGAATAATTCATAAATGGTCAACACTGTGCTATGATGCCTCATATCTCTTCTCAAAACTTATTTGGCTTTCCCCAGATCACCCCAATTTGACTTCAACCTCCTGATATTTGGTCAAAATTTTGTTTTTGTATGACAGATGTTATTAAATATTTTTTTATTTTTGACTTCAAACATATAGAGGTTGAACAGTGGACTTAAATGCCATCCGGACTTACATGTCTTTCATTCAAGATGAGACAGATTATGTCAACATCTCTGTAGTTCTAGTTGTAACCCTCTTTGTTTGATAAAATATTGAAAACAAATATCAACTTTTGGTTGATTTATTCTTATTTTTGACATTTTTCAAATTTTCTTAAGCTTATTCTTTGTCATATATAAAGATGTTTCATTTTTGGGCTGACCAAATAACAACAGGCTCGTGTATGACGTTTCCCATTTAACAGATTCAATCACCCCAAGTACTCTTAGCTTCCAGATTAATGGCTATCCTGTCTCTCTACAGGTAAACAGCAGGACCAAACACACACATAAGTATATATCCTTTTGGCTTAGAGTCAATGGCATAATTTTAAGTGAAAGAATAAATTACAATTGCCCCAAATGCTTTCAGTCTTTGGACTAATGGTTATCCTTTCAAATCTACAAGTAGATGATAGGACCAAACATATACAAGTATATGCTCCTCTAACTTGGGCTAATGACATAATTTTCAGCAAAAGTAATTTCTTTTGAGACTTTTCATTGAAAATCTTTTTAAGCTTATTCAAAGCTTGAACTGAATAGTCTTATCATATCTCAACACCATTAACAACTTGCTCATGATTTGATCAAAATTTAGTGATTATGCAAAATTCTTTAGAAAATTCATTTGAACATTTAATTTTGACATAAAGACATATTTTGTCACAAACAGTTGTAACATATTCAAATCTCAATCATTAATGACATTATCACAACAAGCAGACATTTCTAAGATGCATTGTCTAGCCTATCCTAACAACATCAATTGATCAGATAACACACATATTCAAACATATAATCAAAGATGTCAGATAAGCATGCATAAACAAGTAACTCAAATCAAAAATCACTTATCATGACATCATTCACATATCAACTGATAAACAAGTAAAAGCATCAAAGATACCTAACTTTGCACAGATGGTCAGTTAAGCACATATCAGTCAATCATGAAAAGCATCATATTCAAAACATTTACACATAACATTCATAAAGACTTTGAAAAAGATAGTCAGCTTGCACAACAAGCACACATCATGAATCAGACTTCATTGGAGTTGATCATTCCCAGGGCTTTCAGAAGAAAGTTGAACCTGGTTCTATCAAGTGGTTTTGTGAATAGGTCAGGCAAATTATCACTTGTGTCAAATCTTTTCACTTCAATTAAACCTTTTTCACTACAATCTCTTATGAAGTGATGTCTGATTTCAATGTGCTTAGTCTTGGAATGTTGCACAGGATTCTTAACAATAAAAGATGCAGCAGTATTATCAATATAAATAGGGGTGTTTAAGAAATTCAAACCATAATCCAGCATTTTATTCTGAATCCAGAGGACTTGTGCACAGCATGCAGATGCAGCAATGTATTCAGCTTCTACAATTGAGATTGACACTGTGGTCTGCTTCTTGCACTGCCATGACACCAATCTATCACCCAAAAATTGACATCCTCCTGAAGTCGACTTCCTGCTCATATTGCAGCCATCATAATCACTATCTGTGTAGGCAATCAGATCAAAAGACTGGTTCTTTGGATACCAAATTCCCAAGTCAGGTCTTCCCTTCAAATATATAAAGATCCTCTTGACTGGATTCATGTGAGAGACCTTAGGGCTTCACTGCAATCTTGCACAAACACAAACTGCATACATGATATCAGGCCTTGAGGCAGTCAAATACATCAGTGAGCCACTTTTTGCTCTGTATTCATGCTCATCTACTGACTCTCCCTTTTCATCAGCTACCATCTTTTCTTTTGAATCCATAGGAGTTGAAGCTGTCTTCGGATCATTACACTTGAATTTGTCAAGTATGTCCTGTACATACTTACACTGGTAAATGAATATCCAATCAGCCTTCTGCTGAACTTGTAACCCAAGGAAGAAGTTCATTTCTCCCATTGAACTCATGCTATACTTGGACTTCATTACCTCTTCAAACTCCATACACATCTGCTCATTGGTTGACCCAAAAATAATGTCATCCATATAAACTTGTAACAATAACAAATCTCTTCCTTTCTTTTTGTAAAAGAGGGTCTTGTCAATAGCTCCCCTTTGGAAACCATTTTCAAGAATGTGATCTGACAGTTCATCATACCAAGCTCTAGGAGCCTGATGAAGTCCATACAGGGATTTGTGTAGCTTATACACCCTGTAAGGATAAATAGGGTCTTCAAAACCTGGTGGTTGAGAGACATACACCTTCTCTTCTATCTTTCCATTTAGGAATGCAAATTTGACATCAAGTTGGAATACCCTTATATTCTTTGAGGCAGCATAATCTAAGAAAATTCTTATAGCTTCAAGTCTTGCAACTGGTGCAAAGACTTCCTCAAAGTCAATCCCTTCTTATTATAGGCATCCCAAAGCCACAAGTCAAGCTTTGTTCTTAATCACAATACCCCTTTCATCCCTTTTATTTCTGAACACCCATTTGGTTCCAATTGCATATCTGTTTCTTGGCCTGTCTACTAGTTCCCACACTTGTAGATCCCTGAATTTAGCCAACTCCTCTTGCATTGCTTCTACCCAACTGTTGTCCTTTAGTGCTTGAACAATGTTCTTTGGTTCTATTTGGGATAGAAAGCAGGAGTATAAACAAATGTTTGCAGATTCAGAAAATGACTTCTTGTAACTCTTTCATATATATTCCCAACGATGTGTTCAGAAGGATGATTCTTTTCAACATAAGGAGTTTGAATTATCATATCAGAAGACACAGTTGTGTCAAGATTTGATTCATTGAGATCCGGTTCATCAATGATCAAATCAGTTGATGCATTATCAACTTCAGGTTCCTCCTCATTGTTCTGTCCTGAGGTAGATGCACCATTGTTTCCTAATCTTAATCTTTCAAACAAATCTTGAAACCTTGCTCCTATAGCAGTTGCTTCTTCTCCAGTTTGGTTGCTTGGATCCTCCTCATGTTGAACTTGATCATCATGCACTTCTTGATTGTCTTGATTATTATCTGCTTGATCTTGTTCTTGATTTTGATTGTTCTCTTGATCATTGTCTTGCACTTGCTCAACATTTGCACTTGAGGGATCCTTTATGAATGTATATTCACTCTCTTTACTAGCAAGCTTTATCCACAATTTTTCCAAATCCAATGTCTTCTGCTTTGACTCTTCAATCACACTAGTTTTGAACAATGATTTATCAAAATCTTCAGCATAGATCTTGAAAGACATGATCAATTTTTCTGAATCAAACAGCCATGCTACTCCATCAACTATGTTAAATTGATTTTAATTGAAGACTACATCTGAGGACTCAATTACAACCAAATGATCTTTCACATATACTTTGTAGGCCTTTGAGTGTGTAGAGTAGCCAACAAAGAAATAGTCTAAGGATTTTTCTTGAAACTTGTTCAAGTAATCCTTGGTGTTCAGAAGAGAACATTTGCATCCAAAAGCTTTGAAAAACTTGATGTAGGGCTTTCTTTTATAGAAGATTTCATAAGGAGTCTTGTTGTGACTTTTGTTGATTAGTACCCTATTCTGAACATAGCAGGCTGTGTTAATGGCTTCTGCCCAAAAAGTAACAGGTAGATTAGCATCAGCTAGCATGGTTCTTCCTGCTTTAATGAGTGTTTTGTTTCTCCTCTCAGCAACCCCATTCTGCTCAGGAGTTCTAGGAGCTAAAAATTGCTGAAGTATTCCTTTGTTGTTGCAAAATTCTTCAATAACTCCATTTTTGAACTCGGTACCATTGTCACTTCTCATCACTTTAACCCTTTTATCCAGTTTATTCTCAATCCTGTTTACACAGTTCATGAATAACTCAACAGCCTCATCCTTTGTACTTAGGAAATAAACCCAAGTATATCTTGAGAAATCATCAATGATCACTAGACAGTATCTTTTCTTCCCAATACTTGGCACACTCACAGGACCAAAGAGATCCATGTGAAGCAATTCAAGCACTTGATCAATTGAGTTTATTCTTGTGAGAAGACTTGTGCTGCTTTCCCTTTTGACATGAGATACAATTGTCATCCAATTTGAACTCTCTAGTAGGTAAGCCAATGACATGCCCACCTTTGACTAGTTTGTTCATATTCTTGAGATTGACATGACACAGCTTTTTATGCCACAACTTTGACTCATTTTCAGTGTCTTTAGATACAAAACATGTACCACCCCTTGAAACAGCATCCTTCATGTTAAGTTCATATAAATTGCCATTTCTTGGGGCCATCATCATGATCATCTCAGGTGGAATAACATATTCAGGTCTTAAGATGAAATAGTGAGAATCATCAAAACCAACTTTAAAACCCTTATCACATATCTGGGATATGCTTAAAAGATTATATTGAAGTCCTTCAACATAGAAAACATTATCAAATGTGACTTTACCATTTATCAAGATACCCTTTCCAACAATTTTACCTCCATTCTCATCACTGCCAAATGCCACTGGTCCTTCAAACTTCTCTTCATAGTTAACAAGTGACCTTTTGTCACAAGTCATGTGCCTGGAACATCCACTATCCAAATACCATACTTCATTTCAGTGAAGCATACTGTTCCTGCACATTAAAAAGAGAATGATTAGTTGGATGATGAAGTGCAAGCTTTCTCAATTTGCAAATCATCATATTCATTTTCAGTGGAAGCATTGGGTGGGAGTGTTATTGGTTCAGGATCTTCATGGGTAACTTCAATGTTATCTGAATTATCTGTCTCATATCCATATTCTCTTGGAGTTTTCACAAATGAAATTATGCTTTGGCAATCAGCCACTGCATTGTCACATTCTTGAACAGCATAGTCCTTCGTGCTTGAATAATCTCTTACACCAACTATCTTCTCCTTCTTGGCTTCAACCTTAGGTTTCCAAAGGAATCCTTGAGGTTCATAACCATGTTTCAACAGAAACTTTTCATCACCAGTTAGTTCAGTTGGTTTCTTTCTAGAAAAGACACCATTGATTCTTTTCTTTTCACTACTTGGTGATCCATGAGAATCATCAGACTTAACTGATTTTGTGTCCTGTTTGGGGATAATTCTCAAGGGTTGAAAATTCTTCTTCACAACATGTTCAGACTTCTTAGGAGATCTGCTTCTTTTACCTTGTTCAGCAACAGGTTTGTTAGGCTTCAAATCAGTTTTCTTTTCTTTATTAACCTTTTTTGCAAATTTCTTATCATTTTCACTCATAGTCCCCTTTCCACACACCTTTCCCTTTCCCAGGTATTCTTCATATTTCTGTTTGTAAAGCACAAGGTTTTGACCAAACTTTGTCTCATTGGGAACATGGAATGGCTTAAAATTTTGTCTTTCATTACAAGTATCAGTGTGGTGGCCATATTCATCATATTTCTTGCACCATACTTTTCCTTTGAATCTTTCATGGTCATTCCCTTTCTTGAATCATTCACTTGGTCTTGGTGGATTAACCACAAGTGTCTTCTGAGTCTTTAGACCATCAAAGTCAATTGAAAAAGGAAAAAATTCATCTATCTTGTTATCTTGCCTTTCAATCTTGCCCTTAACAAATATAATTTTCTTCATATTCATTTCATCTAGGCTTCCTTTGTGCCTTGACTGCCTCTTCTCATATTCTTCCATGGTTTCTACTTCCCCAATATCAAAGACTTCATGGCTTGAGAAGACTGGGTAAACTGGAATGAAGTTGTCACCAACAATTGTTTCAGTGACCCTTTTCTTGTTGTTGTCACTAATTCTTTGCAAAACAGCTTTGCTTGGTGGCCTTACTGCATTATAACTCACTTTTGATCTTTCACATATGTCAAAAGATACATGTTCTCTTCTCATTCTTTCATCCAGTTTCTTCATCGTTGGTGTCATTGGTGGTAGTTGAGGTAGTTTGTCAATTGATTCAGCTTTCTTATGTCTTTTTCCCCTTTCAGCAGCTTGAATCTCTTCATCAGTAATTTGATCACTCAAGTCACTTAAGTCATCCATATTCAGATCATCAGAATCAAAGTCATCTTCAGAGACTTGCACTCCTACTGACTTGTCCTCTCTTACCTCTTCTTTCACTACAAACTCTCCCTCTTCACTCACTTTAACTTTCTTGTAAAGATCAATGAATTCTTCTTTGTCTTGAAAAACATCTCAAAATTGTTGAAGATAACCATCCCTCTTTTCTTTGTCAACTTTGGGAAAAAAGTTGTTATTGAATGGTGGTGGAACAGCCTTGTACTATCTGATTTCTCTGTTGTTGATTCTGGCACTGATTAATTTGAAAATTTCTGGGCTGGTTGCATTATCTTGCAAAGTGTCCAGGCTGTTGGCAATTATAATATATTGCCTTGGACTTATCAAACCCAATCCTCTCATTTGGACCAGAAACCAGAGATCTACCATTCCTGTTGAACAACCTCTTGCTTTTGAGTTCCAACATTGCATCTTGCCACTTTAAATCCATATCCTCAAGGTCATCAGCATCTATTTGTTCCAAATCATCTTGTATGACACTTGTGTGGATTAAGTTTTTGGCCACAAATGCATTATAGGACTCAGTGAACATTGATAAGAGTGCTTGAGTTTCATTCCCTTGACCATTGCTTCCACCAGAGTAGGGTACATGTCCACTTGCCATGGAGGCAGAGTTATTTTCATCTATAAATTGGACATTGAACCTTGACTGGTTTCCTTGAACTTGACCTACCACCAACAAATGATTTATGTGTATCAATACCATGTTCGGTTGGTTCCTCTATGATGGGAATTTGTTGTTGGTTCTTGGTAGACAAGTTTCCCATAGGTGCAATAAGAGCATTGGTCACCTGGAAACATGGCTTCTCTTCTTTTATCATTTCATTCTTAATCATCTCTATCTCAGCAGCCTGAAAGAAGCAAACTACATCATCCAACTTCAATTGATCAAGTTTTGCTTTTGAAGGATGAACTTGCACGCAGTGTACCATTCCTTCGGCATTGAGTTCAGCAACTTGGTATTCAAGTCAAAATCGGTCATCACATAGTCAGTTGTTCTTAGGTCATTCACTATAGCCAAAAATCTCTCAAGGATTGATTTCAATCTTTCTCCATCCTTGTATTTGAATCTCTCAAGCTGCTGCTTGAGACGTTGTTTCTTTATGTTCTTCAGCTCAGTGTTCCCCTCGAACATCTCAAGGATTGCATCATACATCGCCTTAGCGGTAGGGTGATGTTCAACCTTGGTAAGGATTTCCCAAGACAGTACTAGCTTAATCATGGCTAAGGCCCTGTCGTCCACTTTCCTCATCCTATCTCGCACAGTAGCAGTAGAATTTGCACCATCAGCAGCTTGTGGACCATTTTTTATTGAGTTCCACATATCGACATTGTTATAGCACACAGCCGCTTCAAACAAGACCTTCCATTTGGTGAAGTTTTCCTGTCCATACAGTCTAGGAATCTTATTAGTGGAGACTTCTTGCTCTTCTAAACTAGACATTTTGGTATTTTGAAAAGTGATTTATATCGAATGAAAACAGAGAAAGCTTAAAATAGAGTAAAATCTAATTTTTAAAATAATCAGATCTGAAAATCAAATCTTCAGATCTGATATGTCTAGTTCGATTGGAGCAAGATTAGATAATAAAGATGCAAACTTTAACTAAAATAAGTAAAAGAAAACACCGGATTTTTGCAGATCTAGAAAGAAAAGAAGAACAGAGCAGCTGACATCATTCTTCAATGTAACAGTGTTCTGCTTACGTCATCGTTCTTCTTCTTCAAGCAATCAGCAAATGGCAACAATTTCTTCACTCAAATAGCAACCAACATTGTAACACCCCGTAACCGCAGCGGAAACGTAAACGGGATGCAACAGACACCTCTGATATCAACCACATTGTTTATAAAGAAAACTGAATACATTAATATACTTCAAATTACATTATCTCATATTTCATTACCGTCTAGGTGATACACACATCATACAATACGATACATAATTCTATTTAATATAATGTATCATAACATCCCGCACACAAATCTTACACACATCAAGCACTTAGAACGTAAGCAATCACTTCATCTTAATCGTACCTGAAAAGCATGTGAGAAAACGGGTCAACTACGAATAGTTGGTGAGTTTCACAATTCGAGTAAACCATGATAAATCAATATCATACTATAATATTATCGATGTAATTGTGCTGAGCCCACAAGTGAAACCTCTGACTATCCACATACAACCCCGTGGCATACTCCGCCCACGGACCTGCCCCAAACCGCTATGCCTAACATTACATAGCAAAAATATATAACAACAAAATAGACATTGCAACTGGCTGGGAAACATCAGCAAATCCATGCTGGACCAGTTGGGTTTGTCAGACCAATAGTACTATTCACACTCTACCGGCTTTTAGCTAATCACTCGTGTTGCGGGGCCTTTCAATGTTAGCAACTCAGACAATTACCATCTTAGTACATTTCCGTATGTAGGTTCCCTGGACGGATCGCACGAGATATCTCGATCGACTCAGGTGCGGAATCCCTGCGTAGATCGTTACGAGTATAGAACACGAATCACACGAACACAAGTTATATATTATAACTCAAACACGTGATGTAATATCACTGTTACAGACTCTCGTCCTCACATTACAATGAACTTGAACAACTGACACGAACTTAAAACCACGATTTTAAACCAAGCCGTAACCTAGGACTATTTATACACGACAACTTCGCCTGGCATGTTCAGGCGAAGTTGTCCATAACTTCGCTTGACTAACAAGTTCGCCTGTTAAGCGAACTTGTCAGTAACTTCGCTTAAACATACAAAACATAATTAAACATTACAGACTCGATTACAGACACTAGACTATGAACTACTGACATTATGCACCAACAGACTCCCCCTTGGCAGTAGCTTCATATCTTGATCTTTAAGCACTTGTCTTGTAATCTTCAATCTTGTATCTTCACGCATGCACTCCTTCTCTAACACAAACTGACACAACTCTTTGATACTTCCTCGCTTCATCCTTCCAAGCAGGAATATAAAAGATTTTCTTCTCATTAAGCACCTTCAGATCAGCTTGCGATAAGTTTACCAAATGCATCGGATCGTAAACTCTTAGGAGCTCTTGTTCATCCTCGTCTTCCATCACCGCCTCTGCTGTCTCACAATCCACATACCACCACTTTAGGTCTTTAAGCACATCCTTGGGCATTAGCTTCACCGGTACTTCTTTAAGGCACCGGATCGGTTTATACTTCATGACCATCCAAGGTTTTCCATCAGCTCTCAAACCTCTATCCTTGTCTTCAACAAGTTTTCCCTTCTGCGGTTTCAACAGCTCAAACTTCTTCTCTTTTATACTCTCTCTCCATACAATTTTCTCAATGACTCTAGCTATATTATCGTCACTTCGATTGATTAACCCCAATCTGGCTAAGTCTTTCACTTCACATTCCGGCAGTGTATTCAACGACCTTAACATTCTTTTAAAATACTGAACGCCGTCATACCGTTTAATCACAAAGAGCTTCAACTGCTCATCACAGATCCAGCATATAATCCCTTTCTTCGCTTCAGCATAGCCTTTAATATTGTAACTCTTCTTAAACATTGTAGGGACCGCTGGTTTCTTCGTTTTGACGAACCACTGAGCATAGCCTTCCTTCCACCTAGGCTGCTCTTCCCATTCAGTCTCATCGATTACTGTCTCATTACCCATATCTGCTTTCTCCACACCTGGAATGTCATGCTCTACATTCTCTTCTACTATTTCACCTTCTTCAACATCTTCTTCAATCACAATCTGAGCTCCAATCTTCTCAATCTCCTCAATTGGCAGCACATCATCATCAAACAACACATCATCACTAAACATATCATCATCTAATTCTTTCAAAGCATCAATCACATCATCTCCCATTCCTTCATCATCAACCATCACCACCTCATCACCACCAGAACTGCCAGCCGCACCTGCAGACTCCCCCTGAGCTGTGGAAGTCCCAAGAGCTTGAGTAGTTCTTGGCAACTCACCACCTGCATCTTTCGATGCATTGGGATCATCGTCTCTGTCATTCCTCTTCTTTGTCCTTAACTCGTCGCCTTTACAGCCTGTCTCCCCCTGAGATGCCAAGAACTCCTTCATAGCATCTATAATTCTCCCATGTTCAACCAGGAGGGACGACTGTAGTTGATTTTCTGCTACAAGGCGTTGAATAGCCTGGGTCTGGACTAGATTCACCCTTGACTGTTCTGCCACGACCCGCTCAAGTGCAGCTATTCTCTCCGAGTCTGAGAGGGTTGCATCGAAATCAAACCTCATGTGAGATGTGTCTTGAGAATACTGAGGTGGGATTTCACATGTAATCGGGAAATCAAAAGTAGTTGTGGACGTAACCGCAGGTGGTATCGAGACCGACAACCCTGCAGTTGCAACGACTGTGGACTCTACAAATTGTGCAACCACCTCTGAAGGAGTAAGCGTTGGAGGTGGTAAAGACACAATCTCCGGAGTCGTCAGCTGGATAGTAGTGATTGGGATGCCAAAAGCTGATGATGTAGCCACCACGGGAACATCCGCGGCGCTTAAACCTGTGACCTGTAGTGATGTAGGAACAATCGACATACCTGACAGTGCGGGCGGAGCGAAACGTACAACTCTTGAAGTCTCTCCAGCTCCCATACCTGCACCTGTCCTTTCACGTCTTGAACGTCTAATCAACTAGTGAATATCCTCTTCTTCTTCTGACTCGCTATCATCAACTGTCCTCTTTCTCTTCCCAAATGTTCTCTCTTGAGTCACCAACATCCTTCTCGCCTCATCCATAACATCATCAAGATCTGAGTCAGCCACCGTCGTAGCTGCTCTAGTAATACGCATAGTCGAGACACGTTCAACTGAGATCCGAACGTTCTCCTCTGGATCCACCCGATACATATCGAAGAATCCTTGACCTCCGAATTCTGCATCAAAGTCCACTTCCTCCTCCGGTGACACAACAGGAGCAGCAGGTATAGCTTGAGATGCTCCTGCCTGTTGTGGTGCCGGGTCTCTGAACTCATCCCCACGAGCTGGCACATACCCCGGGTTTATTAAGTACCCAAAGAGTGGAGTATGCCTTGGACGCAGTTCAGGCTTGCTCCTCGCACTGGATGTTCGGCATTGAGAGAAGATACGTTTGCTCACACTCTCCACATATCGTATTGGACGTCGTTGAGGCAACGTGGGAGCAACATGATTCAAGATCATCTGATGAATCTTGGATACATGATGAACCTCTCACGGGCCATCGCTCTTCTCTGTCTATCGATCTCGTAAAAGACCATCTGACTAAAGCTATAACGTTTGTTATAAGTCAGAGCAGTCATTGCTGACTGCATGGTCGCACCCATACCATCAGTGCCCGCCTTCCTCCCAGACATGCAGACAATCATTACGTGCATGAGGAAGCGCCACTGATCAAGTAGGAAACCCTTCCTCCGTTGTGTATCGCCCAATGGACCAGAATAGCCCATTCGTAGAAATGCTCCATCGCGGAACGGAGCAACAAACTCTGTAGGGTCATCCCTAGTCTCCTCTCCAAAACGTAAAGCCACCCGTATTTGTTCAGAAGAGAACTGAACTTCTTGATTGTTGACGGTTGCTCGCATAACCGGGGGCTCAACGCGGCAATCGTATTCCACTGTCTGCCAGAAATCCTCAATATTGGGTAAGGAAATCGGCAGAGTCTTAGTGATTGCGTGGAATATCCTCGAGCGAAGGAGGAATGTGATTATCTCGCGGTAATCCTCCACACCACTCGCTTCCGGATCTAAGGTGATGAACATGTTGTGACCTGGGAAGAATTGCCTCTGATTATCTCCTCCATCATCTCCTCCAGCACCTCCAGCACCGGCAACAGCAGCCATATCTGCAACAAACGAACCAAGTTAGATAAACATTAAGGCATAACACAAGTTCGCTTGTTACCATGAGCGAAGTTGTGATAAAATCTGTATAGGCGACGTTAAAGTTGGGGCGAAGTTAGGAACAACTTCGCCTCATCTTTAAGTTCGTCTGATAAATGATAAGTTAAAAAAGGTCCAGGCGAAGTTAATGTTAACTTCGCCTCAACACAACATCGCCTCAGGCGAAGTTTAGACTCAGGCGAAGTTACGGATAACTTCGCCCAAACCTTAAGTTCGCCTGAATCTGAAACGACAACAGTAAGCAGAATCTAAGTCGGAAAATCTGATGTTTCGGTCAATTTTGATGATTGAGGAGCCTAAAACACATGATATTAAGAGTATCTGGACGATCGTTTTGTTCATGACCACGTAAAAACAAGTTTTGACAATCCGGTAATAAAGGTCGATCGACCGAGGTCACGAAACAAGTCGAAACGACCTCAGATTAACATCAATGAACATTGATTATACGATATGATGACCCAACAAACCTATAAATCTGTTTGAAATCGAAGAAAGATAGCAAAGATGAATCGACAGATAACTTCGCGAAGTTATCGAGAAGTTCGCTTAGGGTTTTGCAGACAAGTTCGCTGAATTTGAAAAATATGAACAGTTTGACCTTTGAAAATCCTTATATAGGGACGATGTTATATAGGCGAAGTTACGGTTAACTTCGCCTAGGCGAAGTTATTCACAAGTTCGCCTGTTTAACAATTTCGCCTACATTTACAAAATCAGACCTTATAATTTGAACATTTTTCAATTAACTTTTAAAACTTCCCTTTAAGAATTAAATGACACGATCAAGTCCAAGTAACCATTTATAAAAGCATACAACTACATAAAAAGAAAACTTTTAATAATTAAAGTATAAGGGATCAAATTTCAGTCTCGATAGGGACTACTACGTTTTAGAAAAGATCCGAACAGGAATTATACTAATTACGTGACTGTCACATAGATCCGTGTTTAGCTGTATTATGACATAAAGAGACAGGTTGTAAGCAGGTAAATAACTTAAGATGGTTTTCATCGTTTCTGTGATACGAGTTAGGTTCAATTATGCCTCAAAATTTAAGTGGGCAACAACTCAGAGATTATGATGCCTCCTATCTATTCTCAAAGCGTATTTGGCTTTCCCCAAGTCACCCCGAATTGACCTCGACCCATAGTGTCTGATTAAGTTTGTAAGTACTCTTCATCTGGTTCCCGTTCTCTTTCTTACTCCATGATTGAGAAGTCTTGACATTTTCATCTCTAGAATGTTTTCATAACTCATAATTTTTTTTTTTTTATGATAAACATTTACATAGACTTCAGAGTAGTAAACAACTGCAAGTCCCGAATCTGGATCACTGCAGTTTCTACACACACTATCTTTACGGGAATCAGAACACGTACGGGCTCGTGTATGACTGGGTAATCGCTTTTCTGCCTATCATTCGGAAAGATATATATGGAGACATGCAAAACTCGTAGGGAGTTTCCACGTAAAATCAAGTTGATTTAGTTTGTATCACATCTACTTTTACGCACCATAAAAAGCTACCATGACATACAATAACTGTCCTAAAGCCTTTTAAGCCTAATAACTCCACTAGTTAAGCACACAGAATCAGTATATTTATCATTTTCCAAAGTTGGATCAATTTTCTGTTAAACATAGCAAACGAACTTCTTACGAAGTAGCAGACTTGAAAAATAATTTCATTTCCCTAAAAAAATTTTAACATTAATCGCCCCGACCAAAACAAAGTCTTCAGGTAAACGGCTATCCCGAAGATCCAATGGATCAGCTGGACCGACCACATACTAGTATGTGTCCTTCTAACTAAGTATGATAAACTAATTTTAAGCGAAAGAATGAAAACTCATCATAAACCGCCCCGGTCACTTTCAGTCATCTGGTTAATGGCTATCCTCAAATTCTACAAGTAGAAAATGAGGACCAAACATATCCTAAGACATGTCCTTCAAACTGAGGTAACCGACATAATTCTAAGCGATAGTGACGTTTTTTTTTTTTTTTTTTTTTAAACGAACATAAAAAGCATGGTTACTCGGGATTGATCATCCCATTCAGCTCAATAAGGTTTTGAAATCTTGTTTTGTCAAACGCTTTAGTATAAAGATCAGCGAAATTATCAAGCGTATCCACCTTTTCAAGCACAATCAGTTTCTTCTCAGCACAATCCCGTATAAAATGATGACGTATGTCAATATGTTTAGTTTTACTGTGCTTCACGGGATTGTTAGTTACTGAGATAGCAGCTGTGTTATCAATGCAAATAGGAGTAAGTAAGAAATTCAGACCATAGTCGCGCAACTGTTGTTGAATCCAAAGAACCTGGGAGCAGCAGTTGGATGCTGCCATGTATTTTGCTTCACAGGTTGAAATTGCGACTGAAGTCTGATTCTTGCATTGCCACGACACCAATCTGCCACCAAGAAACTGACATCCTCCAATTGTTGACTTCCGACTTTGATTGCACCCTCCATAATCAGAATCTGTGTAAGCGACTAGCTCCAAGTCTCCTCCTCTCGGGTACCACAACCCCAGCTTCGGCTTGCCCTTGAGATACCTCAGTATCCTCTTCACACCCTTCAGATGAGATTCTTTTGGGTTTGCCTGAAAGCGTGCACAAAGACAAACAGCAAACATTATATCAGGCCTAGAAGCAGTTAAGTACATTAAAGAACCTATAATAGCTCGATATTGAGTTGGGTCCACATCTGCATCACCGTCTGACTCAGCACCCAATTTGTGATTGACGCAGATTGGAGTGTCGAATGGAGTGCTGTCCTCCATCTTGAAGCGTTTGAGCACATCATGGACATACTTGGTCTGATGAATGAACATCCCATCCTTCTTCTGATCAACCTGCAATCCTAAAAAGAAAGTTAGTTCACCCATAGCACTCATTTCAAACCTCTTTTTCATGACGGCCTCAAAATCTTGACACATGGAGACTTTTGATGCAGCAAAGATAATGTCATCCACGTAGACTTGCACCAGCAGGAAGTCGCTTCCATCTCTCTTGAAGAACAACGTGCTATCTATCTTCCCTCTTTCAAACCCATTTTCAAGCAAGTAATCTGATAAAGTTGAATACCAGGCACGAGGTGCCTGATGTAGTCCATACAATGCCTTGCTTAACTTGTACACGTGATCAGGAAAGTCTGGGTCAGGAAAACCCGGAGGTTGCTCAACATACACTACCTCATCAACTTTCCCATTCAGAAACGCACTCTTCACATCCAACTGAAATACCTTCATCTTCTTATAAGCAGCGAATGCCAAAAACAATCTAATGGCTTCCAACCTTGCCACAGGAGCGAACACTTCATTATAATCAATCCCCTCTTGTTGATTAAAACCTTTAATGACTAGCCTCGCCTTGTTTCTTATTATAATCCCTTTCTCATCTCTCTTGCACTTAAACACCCATTTTGTGCCTATCGCATGCACATGCTTCGGTTTTTCAACCAAAGTCCAAACTTCCATTTTCTTGAATTGAGCCAACTCTTCTTGCATAGCTTCGACCCACGAGCTGTCCTTGAGAGCCATTTGATAATTCTTCGGTTCAATCTGGCTGATAAAGCAGGTGTACAAGCATTCGTTGATTATGCCTGTCTCCTTGATGCTTGTGTAAACACAGGTGTGCTCATTCAAGCTACGTCTTGTTTGTACACCGGAGGACACATCACCAATCACATTCTCCAAAGGGTGATCTTTATGAATTCTCGTGGTCGGAACAGAACCGACATGCAAATTGTCTTCCAAGTTAGAAGAGAGCTCGTCAATGGTTGTTTCATGCTGAGAGTGAAATGGATTGAAAAATTCTTCTTCAGTCGAGGCAGCAGGGGTATCGACAGCATTTGATGAGGAAGGTTGACATTTATCGATCAGCTGTCTTTGCAATAGGTTTTCTTCCTCATCAAGGATCATCTTCGTAGCAACTCTCTCTTCTTCTTCAGCAATATCCAAATACGGTATGTTAAAAGACTTAAAAAGTTTAACATAGTCGAAAAACTCAGCAGGTCCGTTGCTTGGTTTTGGCGGTTGGTAACTTGTGATATCGGTGTTACACACCACCTCAACCTTGCTGGTCGATGTATTAAAGACACGTCTGTTGGGAGTCCCAACAACATAACCGACTAAGATTCCTTCATCGGCTACTTCACCAAATTTAGAATTTGTCTTTAAAATCGAACAAGGGGACCCGAATGGTTCAAGACCACTCAAGTTGGGCTTTCTCCCATGCATAAGCTCATAACACGTTTTACCAAGTCTTTTAACAGTTAAGACTCTATTCAGAACATAACAGGCTGTAGCTACAGCTTCAGCCCAAAACACCACAGGAAGCTTCGAATCAGCCAGCATTGTTCTGGCTCCTTCAATTAATGTTCTGTTCTTCCTTTCAGCCACTCCATTCTGTTGCGGTGTATACGGAGCGCTGTATTGGTGTTCAATCCCTTTCTGAAGGCAGAAGATCTCCATCTCAAAATTCTTGAACTCCGTTCCATTGTCACTCCTGATGAACTTAACCCTTTTATCCATAACGTTCTCAACTTTGGTAATCAAATTCTTCACCATCTGAGCCGTTTCGTCTTTTGATTTCAGGAAATATACCCACGAATATCGTGAGTAGTCATCAGTGATCACCAAGCAATAAGAAGTACCTCCTAGACTTTTTGCATTCACGGGACCGAAGAGATCCATGTGAAGCAACTCTAGAGTACTGACAATAGAATTGACCTTCTTGGTGTGATGGGATTTCTTGTGCTGCTTTCCCTTCTTGCACGCTATACATTTATCTTCAAAATTGAAATTCTTCAAGGGAACGCCCAGCACAAGTCCATTCTTGACAATGTTGTTCATCTTCCGAAGATGAATGTGCCCCATTCTCCTATGCCACAATTCGGACTCCGATTCGCTCGCTTTTGTCATAAGGCATGATTCTTCCGTGGCCATTTCAGTTGACCTCATATCCATAATATATGTATTCCTTTCACGTGGAGCCTTCATCACAATCCATTCATCTGGTATCTGAAAACCAGGTTGCAACACAATCGCCTCATTCTTTGTAAAATGAACGGTGTACTCCTTATCACAGATCTGCGACACACTCAGCAGATTGTGCTTCAATTCTTCAACAAAGTTAACTTTCTCCAATGTCATCTTTCCGTTCGACACCGTTCCCATTCCTGTAATCTTGCCTCCACTTTCACCGGCAAAGCTCACTCCCCCTCCTTGAACAGGTTTCAAATCGTGTAACAAGTATTTGTTACCCGTCATGTGCCGGGAACAGCCGCTATCTACAACCCAAAGATTGTTGGCAGCCCTGTTCAACTGTTCCTGCACAATAAAGCAAAAGATTAGAATTTAGGGACCCAAGACCAATTGGTCTTGGATCTATACATCCCAAACTTTGGCTTGCCAAAGTTAGTATCTGGATAATTCCTGTAAGTCCTATTAGGATATCTCCTTGAAGATTGATTGTGAGTCCTTCCAAACCTTTGTGAATTGAAAGAATTATAGCTTGTGGTTTGGTTATTAGCAGTGTAAAACTGAGATTTGTTTCTATGAAAACCTGAATTAGTCACATTTCTGAATTTTGAATGGTTTTCATTTTTACCAGTATTATGATTACCATTATGCTTATTCTCAGTTTTAGTAGGCCTCACACCTCTGAATCGCTGCATCAGAGGGCAATCTGCAACAAGATGTCCTAATTGATTACACCTAAAACAACACCTATGCTCAACTTTTTTATCAACCGGTGTTTTAGATGTCGAGGCTTTATTACCGCCCGTTCGTCTCACATATGGTGGGACGTACGGGTTTAGTGGAGTACTCTTTTTATTCGTCTTATCTTTCTCTCCAGCATTGGATAATACCACCTCCTCTTTTGCCTTACCAGACTCGGATGACTTATCCGAATCCGATGAGACTGGACTTGGATCAGAAATTATGACACTTGAAACAGGCGAACTTGTTTCGCCTCCACTAACATTTGGTTCTTTACAAGTTACTTTAACTGGTACTGTCTGAGCAACCTCAAAGTCAACAGATTTCTGAACACTAGGGTTAAAAGTGTAATTGTGATTATAAGGTGGTGGAACCTCATGATAACCAATTCCTCCTCTCTTAACAGAGGAACCTTGATCACTAACAAGGTGATCAAGAATAGCAGAGGAATTTCTGAACTGCTCTAATTTTCTATTCAGTTCCACCACTTTTACCTGGTGATCAGCAATCTGTTTTTCTCTATCAGCAATTAGTTTGGTTTTTTCTTCCAAAACTTCATAGCTTAAATCAATCACTTCAATTTTTTCAGCAAGTTTTGTTTTTAGACTTTTAACATCTTTTTCACAAGCTTTTATTTTGACTTTATAGCTATTTTCTCTTGCTTTTGTAAAATGATGATCTTCTTTTAGGGTTTTAAATTCAGCATCCAACCTAACATACTAATCGGTTATAGTTGCTAATTGCTCAGACAAGTTTTCACATTTAGAACATGTAGGTTTAGAACATACCTCGGAGAGCTGGTCTTTAACATCTGCCATGAAAGCTTTTTCTTCTCCTGTAACCTTCTCACTTTCTTCAGTTTCAACCTTTGCCAAATTTGCCTGCTCAAAAGTTTCTTTAGACTGCAGGTTCCAGTTGTATTCACCAGCTTCTCTGGACATCATGGCATTATAATCTTTAGAACCTCCACTTAGCTGTGTAGACCTGCCCTGACTTCGTTCTACACGCTCATTCCTGCATTCCTTTGCAAAGTGACCGTTTTGCGGACAATTGTAGCATCTTACCTTCGTCTTGTCGAACCCTGGCCTTCCACCGACAAACTTTCTTCTGGTCTTATTCATAAACCTTTTCACTCTTCTCACGATCATGGCCATCTGCCATTGTAGATCCATTTCTTCCATATCATCAGCATCAATCTGGTCATAGTCTTCATCCAACATAGCTGGATCAACAATCTTCCCCTGAATGTAGTTCTCATAGGAAGCAATGAAAGAAGCATAGAGACCAAACTGCTCTTCAGCAGATTTGACACTCATAGGCATCTTAGAGTAGTTGTTGCTAGAAGTACTTGGAGAGCAACTACTCTTGCTTACCTGGGGTTGAGAACCACTCGATCCACCTGCTACATAGCAAACATCACCATTTGTGTTGACTGACACATGCCCCTCATGTGATGAGTTTGCTCTCGACTCTCCCTTCGAGTAGTAGGCAGCAGATTCAGTCTTCGATCCTGAGCTAGTGTTGACTTTAGCTCCATACATACCTGGATCTTGTACCTGATCCGTAGGTGTCTCCTTTCTAACCATCTTAAGCTCAAAGGTTCTGAGCTTGTTGACTGCCGTTTCTAGATCATATGTGGGAAAGTCTTTGTCTTCCCTCATCAGCACAGTGTACATCTCCCATTTTGGTGGGAGAGCATCTAGAAGCTTCTCAACTATTTCTTCTTCTCGGTAGGAAATTGAATAGTTGCTCAATTCAGTCATCAGATGGTAATATCGAGTGATAATATCATCTAAAGATTCATTCTTCAAATACTTGAAGACTGAGAACTGGGTTTTGAGCAATTTTATCTTTGAAGCACGGATTCCTACATTCCCTTCAAATCTGTTCTCAAGAGCTTCCCAAAGCTCTCTTGCTGACGTGTACTTTCTAAACGTATGAAGGATCTCTTGTGGAAGAGCCATAGTAATAGCAGCATGAGCCTTGCTCTCGGCCTCATACATCTTTTTCTCTTCTTCTTCCATTTTGCTATATTTTTTGATTTGATCACGACCTTCATACTCCATAACTGGTGGAATATAACCATCCTGGATGCATACCCACATCTTCGCATCCTGGTACTTGACATATTGTATGAACCGATCCTTCCATGCAACGAAATCGGTTCCCTTTAGAAATCTTGGGGCCTTAGTAGCTGACCCTGCTTCAACTTCCATCTTCACTAACTCAGAGATGTTAATCGACGACATCTTTCCCGAAAAGTAAGAAACCCGGAAAAAAAAATTCAAAAATTTTCTGAAAAGTACTGTAGGCGAAGTTACGGATAACTTCGCTTAAGCCTTAACTTCGCCGCTGATTAACTTCGCTGAAGAACTTCGCAGATGATTAACTTCGCTTAAGGTAAGCGAACTTAGGAGATAGGCGGAGTTGTAGAGAACTTCGCTGAGTTAGGCGAACTTGAGAAGGTAGGCGAAGTTGTGGATAACTTCGCTTAACCTTATATCTTCGCCGAAACCCTACATATCCTGACGGCAACTTCGCCTGATGAACACGGACGTTTTTGCAGATCTGAAATCTGGATTTTACGAAGTTTTTGACGGTGCAAAGGCTTGAATACGATGGTAGGAGGTAAGATTGACTCAAAAACACAGAAAACACGTCCCGCGAATAGTCGAAACGGGACGATTTCTACACCCGCGTGAATATCCCGAACCACACAATCGAGCAAATGCTCTGATACCAATTGTAGGTTCCCTGGACGGATCGCACGAGATATCTCGATCGACTCAGGTGCGGAATCCCTGCGTAGATCGTTACGAGTATAGAACACGAATCACACGAACACACGTTATATATTATAACTCAAACACGTGATGTAATATCACTGTTACAGACTCTCGTCCTCACGATACAATGAACTTGAACAACTGACACGAACTTAAAACCACGATTTGAAACCAAGCCGTAACCTAGGACTATTTATACACGACAACTTCGCCTGGCATGTTCAGGCGAAGTTGTCCATAACTTCGCTTGACTAACAAGTTCGCCTGTTAAGCGAACTTGTCAGTAACTTCGCTTAAACATACAAAACATAATTAAACATTACAAACTCGATTACAGACACTAGACTATGAACTACTGACATTATGCACCAACACCGTACGATTCCCGTACAATAAAACATATATAAATACACGCAAATCCATGCGTTCCGTATGTACTTAATCATTTTAATAACAACATGCTTTCCACCCCGGGAAAATATTTAAAAACAATTCAGAAAAAGGGGCTCGTGAAACTCACCTTATCGCAAGTGAGTAGGTATCACAGTACACCAGCTATTAGTCTGGATCTGTAATACGATCCCTAAGTTCGTTACTATACAATCACTATTAATATAACTTTAACCGTGTTAACCGGTACATTTGGGGACACTGTTAACCCAGTACTGTAACCGTTCTGGGGGCAATGTTAACCCAGAAACACTTCTCCGGACTCAGATTGTGATATCGTTTAGAGTTCAACAGTCAAAATTACTATTAGTTTGTTTTCCCCTTTTTGCGTGCCTAGCACGGTTATCCGTTTTCAGGTTTCAAAAATGAGTTTGGTCACACACGACCCGAAAATAGTGGTTGACTGATAATTTAATTAAAGTTGTGAAATTAGAGCTCGGTTTAGACGCCCCGATTGGCCGCGGGACCCGTTTCCGTCTTTAGTGTACCGGAAACTGTTAAATCGGATAAAATTACTCAAATCATCCGAATTATTTTCGGATGATTTATTTTTACTTGTTTAACTCAATTATATAAAAATAGTTCATTTTTAGGGTTTTTATACACCAGTCAGCTCGTTTAGGCGAACTTTACCGGTTTACGAGTTTTAAACTTTGAAAGTTTGTTTTTATTTTCTTTTTAGCACAAATAATTATCCGTTTAATCTCGGATCTTGAAATTTTGCACAAATCACTTTTCGACAGTGGGGAATTTTATAAAAATATTTCCAGAATTAATTTTTATATTTAAAATTTATTTATCTATTTTTAAACACCATTTAAACACTAAATATGTCGTAAATACCAAACGATCTTAGAAAAATCCCAAATTTTTCCTGGATGACCCCTGCCATCCCCATAGTCCCATGTAAATTTTCCAGAACCAAAATCTCTTTTTACATGCCATTTTCACTAAAACCGAGCTAGAAAACCCTAGAACTCGTTTAACCGAAAAGCCTACTTAGACTTCTCCAACTGACCTAAACTTTTGTGTGTGACTTATACATGCTATAAGAAGCGTTTCTGGAAATTTCCAGAATTTTTCATGATATTTAACTATTTTTCACCATTTTTAGCCAAAACCGAGCATTAAATTCACCAAATATTCATCCTTTGTCCAAAAATTACCAAATTTTCACAGATCTCATATTTTCATGTGTAGATCATCTCTGTGAAATTTCGTAGCCTAACTCTAAACGTACCACAATCTGTCCAAAACACTCATAACCGAACATAAACCGAATATACCTTTTGTTTTCCGCCACTACAAGCTACAAACTCGTCTTTCCGCCTTATCTACCACTAAATACAGTACCTACAACCAACATACCACAATACCAAGCAAGTTACAGTCACCATCAAGCCTCTTACACTATAGTTTCGGTTATTGTTTCAAAAGTAAAGTTTAAACCGTAAAAATTCGTCTTTGGTTCGTTTAACTCCTTTCTTGGACCAAGATCCCTTGTATAACCCGTATACATCACTTGATCATGCAAGAATCGGTTTCATCTCGGGTTTTCACCCTTTTTCACTTGAAACCTCATTTTCTTGCAAATAAACTCAAGAAAAGAAGATGAACACGTACATAACTCGATTTTTACCTCGGTTTTCTTGCTAAAATTTTGGATCTTTAGATCATAGAATGGAGAGAGTTGAAGATCATGGAGATGTTTGTTTTAAAAAAGAAAATAACAAAGTAAGGGGTGTTACCCCCTTATCCGATCGGACCAAAGAGGAGGGTGGGGTGGGACCCACTTCTCCATTTCTAGCCATTCATTCAGATTTTGGGAATCCGGATAATTTTTGGATAATCTGGTTCAGTTCGTTTTTCGGTTAAATGTTTAATTTAGCTTAAAACGAGGCTAAAACGGTTGTTTTCGGCTTAAAAAATGAAATTTATATAAAACCGATTTAAAAACTTTAAAAAATTAAACCATGACATTTATTAACTTAAAACATCATATTATTAATAATTGCGCATCTTTTTCGGCTTGATCAATCGTCTCTTGCTTGGTTTGGTATTGAAGGTTTCATTTAATGTACCGACGTACCATTAAATCGAAAATTCTTTTTCTGTGCTTTAATTCACTTATCCCGAAGCTTTAATACTTCGTAAACATCACTAAATATCATATATCTCGTCTATAATGTAATCCTCGATTCGTTCGGGCTTCAATAACCGTTAATCGGTTAATCGTATTTCCAATACGATTAACTGTATAATCGAGTATAATCCGTAATGTGAATCATACATACTCGTATGAACGCATTATAATTCATATATTCATTATTAAATAACACATAAATAGTATATACCGGCTAGGGTATACCTGGTTTCGTCGGAATCGTTACATTCACCCCCCGTTAAGAAATTTCGTCCTCGAAATTTTACACTCCCACTATCCCCTTCCGAGAGAAAGGTGGGGGTTTTTCCTTCAGAATTCACCCTCGCGTTACCAGGTATAATCTGGTCCTCGCTGTGAATTCCACTTAATCTTAATCAATAAAGCTTGGTGTGTCCAAACTGTTTAGTTTTCCGGTCTACTATCTCTACGAAATTATTTATGATATCAAGCATGACTTCTATGAGTACCTCCATTACTAGTACTCTCGTTGCCTCATCGCTTAGGTACTTTTCAATCCATATACATGGCAAAACATCATGTATAGTACTTAGCCCCTGGAGTACTTTAATCGATAACCTAAATGACCAATCATGGAGATAGTCTCATAAGGTCCAATATATTAAGGAGCTATTTTCGGTTTTGCCAAACCTTATATCACCTCTCGAAGGTGATGCTTTAAAAATGCCTTGTCACCTCTTTCCAGTGACAATGGTTTCCTTTGAATGTTGGCTTAAATCCTTTGCCAATCTAGCGCTGCTTTCAACTTATCTTAAATATTATAAATCCGATTGGTTGTTTCTCGAATCAATTCAAATCTTATGGCTTGAGTGACGCCCATTTTCAATTTAACAAATTGGTGATAATTACTTCACCCATAGAAAGCTTCAAGCTCTCGATGCTTCCTTCCCCGCCTTCCAATAATGGAAGTAGGATGACTATTTCGATCTATGCGCTTCGTCCATGATTAAATCACGAAGGTCATGGAGGGTCGGGATCCAAACCCGATTTTTGAAATAGAGAATTTCGTCCACGCGCTGTTCGAATTTCTTCTCATTGCCATAAAGTCCCTCCTTTTCCAATTGTTCCTCTTTCAACGCCTCACGTTGAGCGACTCGAATCAGGTCCGAAAGGTTCGACTGGACTATCATCCCTAGCGCTCTCACTCGCAATGGCTTAACCCGATCTTTCCTACTCAAGGCATCGGCTACGACGTTAGCCTTGCCAGGGTGATACGGATGTCACAATCATAATCTCTTAACAACTCGACCCATCTTCGTTGCCTCATATTCAGTTCTTTCTGATCGAATATGTGCTGCAAACTTTTATGATCGGTGAAGATGGTGCACTTTGTACCGTAGAGATAATGTCTCCAGATTTTAAGCGCGAAGATAACCGCTCCCGGTTCTAAGTCATGCGTAGTGTAACTTTTCTCGTGTACTTTTAACTGTCGGGAAGCATAGGCTATAACCTTATTATTCTGCATCAGCACGCATCCTAACCTTCTACGCGATGCGTCACAATACGCGACAAAACCATCGTCTCCATCGGGGAGACTTAAAATCGGCGCTTGGCACAATTTTTGCTTTAACGTTTGAAACGCCGTGCCCTGCTCTTCTCCCCATTCATACTTTCGATCCTTTTGAGTCAGGAGAGTTAAAGGTTGAGCGATGCTGGAAAAGTTCTCTATAAATCGACGATAATATCCAGCTAAACCTAAGAATTGGCGGTTTTCCTTTGGCGATTTAGGCGATTGCCAATTCTTAATTGCTTCAACCTTACTCGGATCAACGTGTATTCCTTGATGGTTTACAACGTGACCGAGGAATTGCACTTCTTGCAACCTGAAGTTACACTTGGAGAATTTTGCATACAACTTCTCCTGATTCAGAAGCTCTAAAATTATTCTTAAGTGTTGCTCGTGCTCTTCTTTACTTTTCGAGTAGATCAAAATATCGTCAATAAACACGATGACGAATTTGTCGAGGTAGGGTTTACAGACTCGATTCATGAGGTCCATGAACACTGCCGGCGCATTTGTTAGTTCGAACAGCATAACTAAGAACTCGTAATGGCCGTAGCGAGTCCGGAATGCGGTTTTTGGGATATCTTTTTCCTGAATTCTAACCTGATGGTATCCCGATCTAAGATCGATTTTTGAGAAGTAGCTCGCACCTTGTAGCTGGTCAAACAGATCATCAATTCGGGGAAGAGGGTACCTATTTTTGATTGTTAACTTGTTCAACTCCCTGTAATCAATGCACATTCTAAGGCTCCCGTCCTTCTTTTTCACGAATAATACAGGTGCACCCCACGGGGAATGACTAGGATGTATAAATCCTTTATCCAACAATTCTTGCAACTGATTGGATAACTCTTGTATCTCGGACGGTGCAAGTCGATAGGGTGCTTTAGCAACCGGGCCAGCTTGAGGTATTAAATCGATTCTGAATTCGACCTGTCGAGTTGGCGGTAATCCAGGAAGTTCTTCTGGGAAACTTGTGGAAATCCGTGTACCACCGGGATATCATCCACCCGTTTCTCCTCAGAATCTGTGGCCGTCAAGCTCGCTAGATACGCCACGCATCCCTGGCGTAAATATTTTAACACCTTGAGGTGGGATATAAATGGTATCATTGTGCCCGACTTCTCTCCTTGCACTAACATCTCTTCGTCATCCGACACCCGGATCTTGACGATTTTCTTTTCACAGTTTATTTCCACTTTGTTACGTGCTAACCAATCCATTCCCACTATCACGTCAAAACAGCCTAATTCTACCAGTAATAAGTCAATCAGGAAGGATTGATCGTTCAGAACAAAAGGGCAATTCCGGACTATCTGATTAACTATCATGGTTTTACCGTTAGCGACTTCTACGGTATAAGGTTCTATGGTTTCACTAATCGGTACCTTTCCAAATGGTAGGAGGTTAACAGGAACTAACTTCTATCGGCGACCGTAAAAATATCACTGAAGCCTATTGATTTAAAACTACAACGTACTTAATACCACCTTTGGATCATGACGTGCTTTATTCGAATTACTCACAAAAGCACGGCCCCTTGCTTGATCAGAGGTTGATGCTTGTCATGAGGTTCGTCTTCCAACGACACCTTGGTTCAACTTTGGGCAATTTCTCTTGAAACGTCCTGTACTGCCACATTCATAGCAAGTACAACTGTTTGGCATAATTTGATTTCTTTGGATTGATTGTTATTGAAGTTGTTGGGTTCAGAGTGGTTGTACGCGAATGGGTTGGGGTTGCCGGTTCACATGGCTTTAATTGGTTCTACAATCGGGGCATTACGTTCATCTTTACCATACCTGTGGCCTACTATCACTCGACATTCTTCTTCCTGCCGATAACCATATTTTCCACATTTAGGGAAGGACCCTTCATGCGGTTCATGTTTTCACACCAGAACTAGTCTTAGTATAATTCTGGGTTGTAGGACATACCTACTTATTCAAAAGCCTATCTTGCACTATACCTTTATCATTTCTCTTCTTTAACACTCGACGTCTCACCTAACGTCCTTCCAGTCCGCTTCCCATAGAGTCAAATATATCAATGCTAGCTTGTGACACAACCCTTCCAGAGGTTGTATATTTTACAGGATTGACTATACTCATTATCGATGGAGTTAGTCCCCAATATGGCGCTCAATTCGCTTAGTTTCAGGAGTAATTAGCCATGTTACCAGACATGACAATTCCTTCAAACGATTAGCGTGTTCTAAGTGATCAGCACACAACATTTCTATCTACCATAGCTCAGTTTCCAATCTCTGAACTTAATTACTCGAATGAAAGTGCTCTAGCACAAGAATTTTAAATTCTGACCATATCGTCTGAGTAATAATTTTCTAACTATAATTTTGTACCATCGTGTTCCATCATGATACAACATAATCTACCAACATATCTGTAGCATATTTCACTACACAATGTTCTAGACTCTTACCAATATCCTTAACCATTTCGATCTTTTCTATCCACTCGCTAATCTATTCCTCCCTTTACCATCAGTAAACTATTAATAATTTCCTTAACACAACCAACAAACATATCCTTCATACCGGATCTAATTCATTACGACTACTATTCATGTTTAGTTTATAACTAATACTTGTAGTCATAATTGTATTCGGTGGGACATAATCACTCTCAGTAATACCACCAAGAATTGAAATATTCATATTTGTAACGATTCCGACGAAACCAAGTATACCCTAGCCGGTAGACAATAGTTACGTTATATTTAATGTCGGGTACATGAATTACCATAGTAATTATACAAGAATACAGGGTTCACTGTATTGATTGTACGTGAATATATAATTCATCGTATTGAATATGCGATTAATCGATCGATAGTTATTGAAACCCGAAAGAATCGAGGGTTCAATTATAGACGATATCTATAATATTTAGTGATTTTACGAAGTATTGAAGCTTCGGGATAAGTGAATTAAAGCACAAAAAAAGAATTTTCGATTTAATGGTACGTCGGTACATTAAACGAAACCTTCAATACCAAACCGAGCAAGAGACGATCAATCAAGCCAAAAAAGATGCGCAATTATTAATAATATGATGTTTTAAGTTAATAAATGTCATGGTTTAAGTTTTTAAAGTTTTTAAATCGGTTTTATATAAATTTCATTTTTTAAGCCGAAAACGACCATTTTAGCCTCGTTTTAAGCCGAATTAAACATTTAACCGAAAAACGAACTGAACCAGATTATCCAAAACATTATCCGGATTTCTGAAATCAAAATATGTGGCTAAGAATGAAAAGGTGGGTCTCACCCCACCCCTCCATGAGACCGATCGGACATAAGGGGGAATTATACCCCATTGTCTCATTTTTTTTATACAACCATGGCATGATTCTTCAATTCTCTCCACAATTTCACTCAAAAACCCGAGTTTGTGGCAAGAAAAGTAAGGTAAAAATCGAGTTATTTATGTTTCCATCTTCGTTTCTTGAGTTTATTTGCAAGAAAATGAGGTTTCAAAGATGAAAACCGATTCTTGCATAATCAAGTGATGTATACGGGTTATACAAGGGATCTTGGTCCAAGAAAGGAGTTAAACGAACCAAAAACGAATTTTTACGGTTTAAACTTTAGTTTTGAAACAATAACCGAAACTATAGTGTAAGAGGCTTGATTGTGAGTGTAACTTGCTTGGTATTGTGGTATGTTGGTTGTAGGATCTGTGTTTAGTGGTATATAAGGCGGAAAGACGAGTTTGTAGCTTGTAGTGACGGAAAACGAAAGGTATATTCGGTTTATGTTCGGTTATGGATTTTTGGACAGATTGTGAACGTTTAGAGTTAGGTCATGAAATTTTACAGAGGTGTTAAATACATGAAAATAAGAGTTCTTTGAACCTTTGGTATTTTTTGGACAAAGGATGAATATTTGGTGAATTTAATGCTCGGTTTTGGCTAAAAATGGTGAAAAATAGTTAAATATCATGAAAAATTATGGAAAATTTCAGATAAGCTTTTTATATCATGTAAAAGTCACACACAAAATTTAAGGTCAGTTGGAGAAGTCTAAGTAGGCTTTTCGGTTAAACGAGTTCTAGGGTTTTCTTGCTCGGTTTTAGTGAAAATGGCATGTAAAAAGAGATTTTGGTTCTGGAAAAATTACAGGGGACTATGTGGATGGCAGGGGACATCCAGGAAAAATTTGGGATTTTTCTAAGGTCGTTTGGTATTTACGACATATTTAGTGTTTAAATGGTGTTTAAAAATAGATAAATAAATTTTAAATATAAAAATTAATTCTGGAAATATTTTTATAAAATCCCCCACTGTCAAAAAGTGATTTGTGTAAAATTTCAAGATCCAAGGCAAAACGGATAATTATTTGTGCAAAAACAAACTTTTAAAGTTTAAAACGCGTAAACCGGTAAAGTTCGCCTAAACGAGCTGACCGGTGTATAAAAACCCTAAAAATGAACTATTTTCATATAACTGAGTTAAACAAGTAAAAATAAATCATCCGAAAATAATTCGGATGATTTGGGTAATCTTAAACGATTTAACAGTTTCAGGTGTACTAAAGACGGAAACGGGTCCCGCAGCAAATCGGGGCGTCTAAACCGAGCTCTAATTTCACAACTACAATTAAATTATCAGTCAACCACTATATTTGGGTCGTGTGTGACCAAACTCATTTTTGAAACGTAAAAACGGATAACCGTGCTAGGCACGCAAAACGGGAAAAACGACTAATAGAAATTTGACTAGTGAACTCTAAACGATATCACAATCTGAGTCCGGAGAAGTGTTTCTGGGTTAACATTGCCCCCGGAACGGGTACAGTACTGGGTTAACAGTGTCCCCAGATGTACCGGTTAACACGGTTAAAGGTATATTAATAGTGATTGTATAGTAACGATCGTAGGGATCATATTACAGATTGGACGTGTTAACTGATAATGACTGTTGTTACCTGCTTGCATGTGCTAAGGTGAGTTTCACGAGCCCCTTTTTCTGAATTGTTTTTAAATATTTTCCCGGGGCGGAAAGCATGTTACTATTGAAATGTTTAAGTACATACTGAACGCATGGATTTGCGTGTATTTATAAATATTTGATTGTACGGGAATCGTACGGAATGGGTACAGTACTGGGTTAACAGTGTCCCCAGATGTCCCTAGAAGTGTTTATGGGTTAACATTGCCCTCGGAATGGGTACAGTACTGGGTTAACAGTGTCCCCAGATGTCCCTAGAAGTGTTTCTGGGTTAACATTGACCCCGGAATGGGTACTGTACTGGGTTAACAGTGTCCCCAGATGTCCCTAGAAGTGTTTCTGGGTTAACATTGCCCCCGGAACGGGTACAGTACTGGGTTAACAGAGGTTTCACTTGTGGGCTCAGCATAATTACATCGATAATATTATATTTTCATAATGATTTATCATGGTTTACACGAATTGTGAAACTCGTAGTTGACCCGTTTTCTCACATGCTTTTCAGGTACAATTAAGATGAAGTGATTTCTTACGTGCTAAGTGCTTGATGTGTGTAAGATTTGCGTGCGGGATGTTAGGATACATTATAATAAATAGAATTATGTATCGTATTGTATGATGTGTGTATCACCTAGACGGTAATGAAATACGAGATAATGTAATTTGAAGTATATTAATGTATTCAGTTTTCTTTATAAACAATGTGGTTGATATCAGAGGTGTCTGTTGCATCCCGTTTACGTTTCCGCTGCGGTTGCGGGGTGTTACAGAAGTTGGTATCAGAGCCATTGGTTATAAAAGAATTAGGATGTCTTTAAAAGATACCTAAAATATAACTAGTAGCTCAAGTATTATAGGATCTGAATATCAACTAATAATATAGTGACGGGATCTGGATGAACTTGGATGGACAAGTGAGTTATTATGGTCCGGAACATAATAACAGACTTGTCCGCACGAAGGAATTCAGGAGAAGTCACTGGGTACATTTATAGGTAAAAATGGAAACATATGTGTAAAGTATATAATATTATTTATACGTGCTAATGTGTATATATATATATGTACATATCTTGTGGGTACATGTATTGAGAAATAGGACCCGGATAAGGAACCGGGGGATGAAATAATAAAAGTACCGAGGATGCTGAAATTCCTAGAGCATCGGTTGATGATAAGTCTGACTTATCGGGCCATAGTTATGATAGTACCGAGTTAGATCTCCCGTTTGACATTAACCGGAAATATTTAGTAACCGTCACTCCCAATCAAAATTGATAAATCCCTTACCCTACCAACACCGGTACCGTATATCCTAATAACCCCATATGTTCACCCGAACCGCCGACCCTCACGTACGGACGGATCTGTACCTGAACCCATTCTTATTCCATTAAGGTAAAAAAATAAATAAATAAATGAATAAATAAAATAAAATAAATAATAATAATAATAAAATTTATAATAAATGAGCAGATAAAAACAATATATAGAAATATATATGTGTATTTCTCACTCTTAAACATATGAGACATACCACCTCCAGATCGAGACTTACCGATTTTAGCGAACCTAGAACGCCTGAGGACATTGATTGAGCAAGTGATAGATTTACCCATAATAGTAATTGATAATATTTGAAGGCAACATGGGTTGCGCGATTACCTTGAACCTTGCAACTCCCTATGTTAACCTTACATCCGTTAGATGCCTATACCCATGTATACTCGAATAGAATGATTACCCATACACAAAGAGGTGTTGGAATCGTTATAGCATAGTTGGTTGTTCGATTGTAGATGGTATACCGTGTATGCCGGATATACAAATAGACACGGATATTATAACTCCGAGGTACGTAATCGTTTGGTGCTCACGGTGAGCATGTATCGGTTATGCTGACATGCAGAAGGATATTGAAATCAAGCATATTAAACATTAATCTTTGTTGAGAAAGATCTATATGTCAGTTGGTGACAAGGGTTATGAAACATATTTAAACGTTAACCGACGTCAGGTTATGTCCATATATTATTATATTTGTGGACATATATACTAGATACTGGTATGTGCAATATGTATGATAATATTTGGTGTATATGTGTACCTGCTGTTATGATTGAGCTGGTAACGAGTTATACGGTGATATTAGTATTGATTACTGCGTACGGGATGGGTACGGCAGAATGACATAAAAAGAGTAACTCCAATGATGGAGATTGATATGATTCAGTTGATTGCTCAAAAATAGCAGATGATGATACCGAATGTCGTATCACAGATCACTGCTAGTGTTGATGCAAATGTGATCGCAGAATTATAGATCGAGCAATCACATGAATATGAATATTTCAATTCTTAGTGGTATTACTAAGAGTGATAATGTTCCACCGAATACTATTATGACTACAAGCATTAGTCATAAACTAAACATGAATAGTAGTCGTAATGAATTAGATCCGGTATGAAGGATATGTTTGTTGGTTGTGTTAAGGAAATTATTAATAGTTTGCTGATGGTAAAGGGAGGAATAAATTAGCGAGGGGATAGAAAAGATCGAAATGGTTAAGGATATTGGTAAGAGTCCAGAACATTGTGTAGTGAAATATGCTACAGATATGTTGGTAGATTATGTTGTATCGTGATGGAACACGATGGTACAAAATTATAGTTAGAAAATTATTACTCAGATGATATGGTCAGAATTTAAAATTCTTGTGCTATAACACTTTTATTCGAGTAATTAAGTTCAGAGATTGGAAACTGAGCTATGGAAGATAGAAATGTTGTGTGCTGATCACTTAGAACACGCTAATCGTTTGAAGGAATTGTCATGTCTGGTAACATGGCTAATTACTCCTGAAACTAAACGAAGTGAGCGCTATATTGGGGACTAACTCCATCGATAAGGAGTATAGTCAATTCTGTAAAATATACAACCTTTGGAAGGGTTGTGTCACAAGCCAGCATTGATATAGTTGACTCTATGGGAAGCGGACTGGAAGGACGTTAGGTAAGACGTCGAGTGTTAAAGAAGAGGAATGATAACGGTATAGTGCAAGATAGGCTTTTGAATAAGTAGGTATGTCCTACAACCTAGAATTATACTAAGACTAGTTCTGGTGTGAAAACATGAACCGCATGAAGGGTCCTTCCCTAAATGTGGAAAATATGGTTATCGGCAGGAAGAAGAACGTCGAGTGATAGTAGGCCACAGGTGTGGTAAAGATGGACGTAATGCCCCAATCGTAGAACCAATTGAAGCCATGTGAACCGGCAACCCCAACCCATTCGTGTACAACCACTCCGAACCCAACAGCTTCAATAACAATCCATCCAAAGAAATCAAATTATGCCAAACAGTTGTACTTGCTATGAATGTGGCAATACAGAACGTTTCAAGAGAAATTGCCCAAAGTTGAACCAAGATGTCGTTGGAAGACGAACCTCATGACAAGCATCAACCTCTGATCAAGCAAGGAGCCGTGCTTCTGTGAATAATTCGAATAAAGCACGTCATGATCCAAAGGCGGTATTAAGTATGTTGTAGTTTTAAATCAATAGGCTTCAGTGATATTTTTACGGTCGCCGATAGAAGTTAGTTCCTGTTAACCTCCTACCCTTTGGAAAGATACCGATTAGTGAAACTATAGAACCCTATACTGTAGAATCGCTAACGGTAAATCCCTAATGGTTAACTAAATTGTTCGGAATTGTCCTATTATTCTGAACGATTAACCTTTCCTTATTGACCTACGACCAGTAAAGTTAAGAAGTTTTGACGTAATAGTTAACATGGATTGGCTAACTCAACATGAAGCTGAAATCAAATATGAAAAGAAGATGATCAGAAGCTCTCTTTCGGACGATGAAGCGATTAGATACAGAGAAAAGTATTTAAAAGAAAACATATAGAAGATGTTTCGGTGTTACGTAAATATCCAGAAGTTTTCCCAGAAGAACTTCCTGAATTACCGCCAACCCGACGGGTCGAATTCAGAATCGATATAATGCCTCAAGCTGACCCTGTTGCTAAAGCACCCTACTGACTTACACCAACTGAAATGCAAGAATTATTGGATAAGGTTTTATACGACCTAGTTAGTCACCATGGGGTGCACCAGTGTTATTTAGGAAATGAAGGACGGAAGTGTTAGGATATGTATTGGTTAGGGAGAATTGAATAAAGTGACGATCAAGAATAGGTATTCACTTCTTCGAAGTAAATGATCTATTTAATCAACTGCAAGGGGCGATTTATTTTTTAGAAAAATGATCTTAGATATAGTTTTCACCAAATGAAAAATCCAAGAGGAGGACATTGCAACAACAGCGTTTCGGACTCGTTACGGCCATTATGAATTCTTAGTTATGCCTTTCGGGCTAACGAATGCGCAGGCAGTGTTCATGGAACTCATGAACCGAGTCTGTAAACTTTATTTTGACAAATTTTTCATAGCATTCATTGATGTTATTTTGATATATTTGCAACATAAAGAAGAGCACGAACGACGGTTAAGGAAAATGGTGGAAGTGTTAAAGCAAGAGGAGTTGTACGCGAAGTTCTCGAAATATGATTTTGAATACAGAAAGCATAATCCCTTGGTCATGTTGTAAAGCAACAAAGATTTCACATAGATCCAAATAAGGTAGAAACCATTAAAATTGGCAGTCACCCAAGACGCCAAAGGAAATGCGCCAATTTTTAGGACTAGCCGGAGACTATCAGCGGTTTATTGAAGAATTTGTAGCATTACCCAACTCATAATCCTTTGTGCGACGCAAATGAACAAATTTTATAGATGATAAGAGACCGCAGTCTCATATTCAACGAGGATGGGTCGAGTTGTTAAGCGATTATGACTGTGACATCCGTTATCACCCCAGCAAGGCTAACGTCGTAACCGATGCCTTGAGTAGGAAAGATCGGGTTAAGCCATTGCGAGTGCGGGCGCTGGGGATGATAGTCCAGTCGAACCTTTCGGACCTGATTCGAGTCGCTCAACGTGAGGCGTTGAAAGAAGAACAATTGGAAAAAGGAGGGACTTTTCGGCAATGAGAAGAATTTCGAACAGCGCGTGGACGAAATTCTCTATTTCAAAAATCGGGTTTGGATCCCGACCCTCCATGACCTTCGTGATTTAATCATGGACGAAACGCATAGATCGAAATATTCCATACATCCGGGATCGGATTGGACTATTGATGATACGAATATCTGAAAGGATTTTATTAATGACCGAGTTTGGAGAAAGATATGGTTACGTATGTTGGTGAATATTTAAATTATGCAAGACATAAGATTGCACACCGAAAACCCTAGGGAACGCCACAACGACAGAAAATTCGCCAATGATAGTGGGAATAAAATTACAATGGATTTCGGGACGCAAATTCCCAAGATATATCCAAGGCATGAGGTAAATTGGGTAATCGCGGATCGATTAACCAATCCTCGCATTTCATCCCAATCCATGACGATTACCACAATGAATTCTCGCCCAAATTCATGATGGTGAAATGGTATCTCGTCGTGGAGTACCATTTTCAATTATCTCAGATCGAAATAGTCATCCTACTTCCATTATTAGAAGGCGGGGAAGGAAGCATCGAGAGCTTGAAGCTTTCTATGGGTGAAGTAATTATCACCAATTTGTTAAATTGAAAATGGGCGTCACTCAAGCCGTAAGATTTGAATTGATTCGAGAAACAACCAATCGGATCCATAATATTTAGGATAAGTTGAAAGCAGCGCGAGAGTGGCAAAGGATTTATGCCAACATTCAAAGGAAACCATTGTCTCCGGAAAGAGGTGACAAGGCATTTTTAAGGCATCACCTTAGAGAGGTGATATGAGGTTTGGCAAAACCGAAAATGGCTCCTTAATATATTGGACCTTATGAGACTATCTCCATGATTGGTCATTTAGTTTATCGATTAAAGTACTCCAGGGGCTAAGTACTATACATGATGTTTTGCCATGTATATGGATTGAAAAGTACCTAAGCGATGAGGCAACGAGAGTACTAGTAATGGAGGTACTCATAGAAGACATGCTTGATACCATAAATAATTCCGTAGAGTTGGTAGACGGGAAAACTAAACATTTTGGACACACCAAGCTTTATTGATTAAGATTAAGTGGAATTCACAGCGAGGACCAGATTATACCTGGTAACGCGAGGGTGAATTCTGAAGGAAAAACCTCCA
Organism: Bidens hawaiensis; assembly: GCF_021521415.1. Taxonomy (NCBI): domain Eukaryota; kingdom Viridiplantae; phylum Streptophyta; class Magnoliopsida; order Asterales; family Asteraceae; genus Bidens; species Bidens hawaiensis. The sequence continues at coordinate 137,716 of NW_027495113.1, read as the reverse complement.
CCTTTCTCTCGGAAGGGGATAGTGGGCGTGTAAAATTTCGAGGACGAAATTTCTTAACGGGGGGAGAATGTAACGATTCCGACGAAACCAGGTATACCCTAGCCGGTAGACAATAGTTACATTATATTTAATGTCGGGTACATGAATTACCATAGTAATTATACGAGAATACAGGGTTCACTGTATTGATTGTACGTGAATATATAATTCATCGTATTGAATATGCGATTAATCGATCGATAGTTATTGAAACCCGAAAGAATCGAGGGTTCAATTATAGACGATATCTATAATATTTAGTGATTTTACGAAGTATTAAAGCTTCGGGATAAGTGAATTAAAGCACAGAAAAAGAATTTTCGATTTAATGGTACGTCGGTACATTAAACGAAACCTTCAATACCAAACCGAGCAAGAGACGATCAATCAAGCTGAAAAAGATGCGCAATTATTAATAATATGATGTTTTAAGTTAATAAATGTCATGGTTTAAGTTTTTAAAGTTTTTAAATCGGTTTTATATAAATTTCATTTTTTAAGCCGAAAACGACCATTTTAGCCTCGTTTTAAGCCGAATTAAACATTTAACCGAAAAACGAACTGAATCAGATTATCCAAAACATTATCCGGATTTCTGAAATCTAAATATGTGGCTAAGAATGAAAAGGTGGGTCTCACCCCACCCCTCCATGAGACCGATCGGACATAAGGGGGAATTATACCCCATTGTCTCATTTTTTTTATACAACCATGGCATGATTCTTCAATTCTCTCCACAATTTCACTCAAAAACCCGAGTTTGTGGCAAGAAAAGTAAGGTAAAAATCGAGTTATTTATGTTTCCATCTTCGTTTCTTGAGTTTATTTGCAAGAAAATGAGGTTTCAAAGATGAAAACCGATTCTTGCATAATCAAGTGATGTATACGGGTTATACAAGGGATCTTGGTCCAAGAAAGGAGTTAAACGAACCAAAAACGAATTTTTACGGTTTAAACTTTAGTTTTGAAACAATAACCGAAACTATAGTGTAAGAGGCTTGATTGTGAGTGTAACTTGCTTGGTATTGTGGTATGTTGGTTGTAGGATCTGTGTTTAGTGGTATATAAGGCGGAAAGACGAGTTTGTAGCTTGTAGTGGCGGAAAACGAAAGGTATATTCGGTTTATGTTCGGTTATGGATTTTTGGACAGATTGTGAACGTTTAGAGTTAGGTCATGAAATTTTACAGAGGTGTTAAATACATGAAAATAAGAGTTCTTTGAACTTTTGGTAATTTTTAAACAAAGGATGAATATTTGGTGAATTTAATGCTCGGTTTTGGCTAAAAATGGTGAAAAATAGTTAAATATCATGAAAAATTATGGAAAATTTCAGATAAGCTTTTTATATCATGTAAAAGTCACACACAAAATTTTAGGTCAGTTGAAGAAGTCTAAGTAGGCTTTTCGGTTAAACGAGTTCTAGGGTTTTCTAGATCGGTTTTAGTGAAAATGGCATGTAAAAAGAGATTTTGGTTTTGGAAATATTACAGGGGACTATGTGGATGGCAGGGGACATCCAGGAAAAATTTGGGATTTTTCTAAGGTCGTTTGATATTTACGACATATTTAGTGTTTAAATGGTGTTTAAAAATAGATAAATAAATTTTAAATATAAAAATTAATTCTGGAAATATTTTTATAAAATCCCCCACTGTCAAAAAGTGATTTGTGCAAAATTTCAAGATCCGAGGCAAAACGGATAATTATTTATGCAAAAACAAACTTTTAAAGTTTAAAACGCGTAAACCGGTAAAGTTCGCCTAAACGAGCTGACCGGTGTATAAAAACCCTAAAAATGAACTATTTTCATATAACTGAGTTAAACAAGTAAAAATAAATCATCCGAAAATAATTCGGATGATTTGGGTAATCTTAAACGATTTAACAGTTTCCGGTGTACTAAAGACGGAAACGGGTCCCGCAGCCAATCGGGGCGTCTAAACCGAGCTCTAATTTCACAACTACAATTAAATTATCAGTCAACCACTATTTTCGGGTCGTGTGTGACCAAACTCATTTTTGAAACGTAAAAACGGATAACCGTGCTAGGCACGCAAAACGGGAAAAACGACTAATAGAAATTTGACTAGTGAACTCGAAACGATATCACAATCTGAGTCCGGAGAAGTGTTTCTGGGTTAACATTGCCCCCGGAACGGGTACAGTATTGGGTTAACAGTGTCCCCAGATGTACCGGTTAACACGGTTAAAGCTATATTAATAGTGATTGTATAGTAACGATCGTAGGGATCATATTACAGATTGGACGTGTTAACTGATAATAACTGTTGTTACCTGCTTGCATGTGCTAAGGTGAGTTTCATGAGCCCCTTTTTCTGAATTGTTTTTAAATATTTTCCCTGGGCGGAAAGCATGTTACTATTGAAATGTTTAAGTACATACTGAACGCATGGATTTGCGTGTATTTATAAATATTTGATTGTACGGGAATCGAACGGAATGGGTACAGTACTGGGTTAACAGTGTCCCCGGATGTCCCTAGAAGTGTTTCTGGGTTAACATTGCCCCCGGAATGGGTACAGTACTGGGTTAACAGTGTCCCCAGATGTCCCTAGAAGTGTTTCTGGGTTAACATTGACCCCGGAATGGGTACTGTACTGGGTTAACAGTGTCCCCAGATGTCCCTAGAAGTGTTTCTGGGTTAACATTGCCCCCGGAACGGGTACAGTACTGGGTTAACAGAGGTTTCACTTGTGGGCTCAGCGTAATTACATCGATAATATTATATTTTGATAATGATTTATCATGGTTTACTCGAATTGTGAAACTCACCAACTATTCGTAGTTGACCCGTTTTCTCACATGCTTTTCAGGTACAATTAAGATGAAGTGATTGCTTATGTGCTAAGTGCTTGATGTGTGTAAGATTTGCGTGCGGGATGTTAGGATACATTATAATAAATAGAATTATGTATCGTATTGTATGATGTGTGTATCACCTAGACGGTAATGAAATACGAGATAATATAATTTGAAGTATATTAATGTATTCAGTTTTCTTTATAAACAATGTGGTTGATGTCAGAGGTGTCTGTTGCATCCCGTTTACGTTTCCGCTGCGGTTGCGGGGTGTTACAATATTCATGTGATTGCTCAATCTATAATTCTGCAATCACATTTGCATCAACACTAGCAGTGATCTGTGATACGACATTCGGTATCATCATCTGCTATCTTTGAGCAATCAACTGAATCATATCAATCTCCATCATTGGAGTTACTCTTTTTATGTCATTCTGCCGTACCCATCCCGTACGCAGTAATCAATACTAATCTCACCGTATAACTCGTTACCAGATTAATCATAACAGCAGGTACACATACACACCAAATATTATCATACATATTACACATACCAGTATCTAGTATATATGTCCCACAAATATAATAACATATGGACTTATCCTGACGTTGGTTAACGTTTAAATATGTTTCATAACCCTTGTCACCAACTGACATATAGATCTTTCTCAACAAAGATTAATGTTTAATATGCTTGATTTCAATATCCTTCTACATGTCAGCATAACCGATACATGCTCACCGTGAGCACCAAACGATTACGTACCACGGAGTTATAATATCCGTGTCTATTTGTATATCCGGCATCCGGCATACATGGTATACCACCTAAGAACGAACAACCAACTATGCTATAATGATTCCAACACCTCTTTGTGCATGGGTAATCATTCTATTCGAGTATACATGGGTATAGGCATCTAACGGATGTAAGGATAACATAGGGAGTTGCAAGGTTCAAGGTAATCGCGCAACCCATGTTGCCTTCAAATAGTATCAATTACTATTATGGGAAACTCTATCACTTGCTCAGTCAATGTCCTCAGGCGTTCTAGGTTCGCTAAAATCGGTAACTCTCGATCTGGAGGTGGTATGTCTCATATGTTTGAGAGTGAGAAATACACATATATATTTCTATATATTATTTTTATCTGCTCATTTATTATCAAATTTATTATTATTATTATTATTATTTATACCTTAATGGAATAAGAATGGGTTCAGGTACAGGTCCGTCCGTACGTGAGGGTCGGCGGTTCGGGTGAACATAGGGGGTTATTAAGATATACGGTACCGGTGTTGGTAGGGTAAGGGATTTATCAATTTTGGTCGGGAGTGACGGTTACTAGATATTTCTGGTTAATGTCAAACGGGAGATCTAACTTGGTACTATCATAACTATGGCCCGATAAGTCAGACTTATCACCAACTGATGGTCTAGAAATTTCAGCATCCTCGGTACTTTTATTATTTCATCCCCCGGTTCCTTATCCGGGTCCTATTTCTCAATACATGTACCCACAAGATATGTACATATATATATATATACACATTAGCACGCATAAATAATATTATATACTTTACACATATGTTGCCATTTTTACCTATTAATGTACCCAGCGACTTCCCCTGAATTCCCTCATGCAGACAAGTCTGTTATTATGTTCCGGACCATAGTAACTCACTTGTCCATCCAAGTTCATCCAGATCTCGTCACTATAAATTATTAGTTGATATTCAGATCCTATAATACTTGAGCTACTGGTTATATTTTAGGTATCTTTTAAAGACATCCTAATTCTTTATAACCTGGCTCTGATACCAAGTTCTGTAACACCCCGTAACCACAGCGGAAACGTAAACGGGATGCAACAGACACCTCTGATATCAACCACATTGTTTATAAAGAAAACTGAATACATTAATATACTTCAAATTACATTATCTCATATTTCATTACCGTCTAGGTGATACACACATCATACAATACGATACATAATTCTATTTAATATAATGTATCATAACATCCCGCACACAAATCTTACACACATCAAGAACTTAGAACGTAAGCAATCACTTCATCTTAATCGTACCTGAAAAGCATGTGAGAAAACGGGTCAACTACGAATAGCTGGTGAGTTTCACAATTCGAGTAAACCATGATAAATCAATATCATAATATAATATTATCGATGTAATTGTGCTGAGCCCACAAGTGAAACCTCTGACTATCCACATACAACCCCGTGGCATACTCCGCCCACGGACCTGCCCCAAACCGCTATGCCTAACATTACATAGCAAAAATATATAACAACAAAATAGACATGTGCAACTGGCTGGGAAACATCAGCAAATCCATGCCGGACCAGTTGGGTTTGTCAGACCAATAGTACTATTCACACTCTACCGGCTTTTAGCTAATCACTCGTGTTGCGGGGCCTTTCAATGTTAGCAACTCAGACAATTACCATCTTAGTACATTTCCGTACGATTCCCGTACAATAAAACATATATAAATACACGCAAATCCATGCGTTCCGTATGTACTTAATCATTTTAATAACAACATGCTTTCCGCCCCGGGAAAATATTTAAAAACAATTCAGAAAAAGGGGCTCGTGAAACTCACCTTATCGCAAGTGAGTAGGTATCACAGTACACCAGCTATTAGTCCGGATCTGTAATACGATCCCTAAGTTCGTTACTATACAATCACTATTAATATAACTTTAACCGTGTTAACCGGTATATCTGGGGACACTGTTAACCCAGTACTGTAACCGTTCTGGGGGCAATGTTAACCCAGAAACACTTCTCCGGACTCAGATTGTGATATCGTTTAGAGTTCAACAGTTAAAATTACTATTAGTTTGTTTTCCCCGTTTTGCGTGCCTAGCACGGTTATCCGTTTTCACGTTTCAAAAATGAGTTTGGTCACATACGACCCGAAAATAGTGGTTGACTGATAATTTAATTAAAGTTGTGAAATTAGAGCTCGGTTTAGACGCCCCGATTGGCCGCGGGACCCGTTTCCGTCTTTAGTGTACCGGAAAGTGTTAAATCGTATAAAATTACTCAAATCATCCGAATTATTTTCGGATGATTTATTTTTACATTTTAACTCAATTATATGAAAATAGTTCATTTTTAGGGTTTTTATACACCAGTCAGCTCGTTTAGGCGAACTTTACCGGTTTACGAGTTTTAAACTTTAAAAGTTTGTTTTTATTTTCTTTTTAGCACAAATAATTATCCGTTTAATCTCGGATCTTGAAATTTTGCACAAATCACTTTTCGACAGTGGGGAATTTTATAAAAATATTTCCAGAATTAATTTTTATATTTAAAATTTATTTATCTATTTTTAAACACCATTTAAACACTAAATATGTCGTAAATACCAAACGATCTTAGAAAAATCCCAAATTTTTCTTGGATGACCCCTGCCATCCCCATAGTCCCCTGTAATTTTTCCAGAACCAAAATACCTTTTTACATGCCATTTTCACTAAAACCGAGCTAGAAAACCCTAGAACTCGTTTAACCGAAAAGCTTACTTAGACTTCTCCAACTGACCTAAAATTTTGTGTGTGACTTATAAATGCTATATGAAGCTTTTCTGGAATTTTACAGAATTTTTCATGATATTTAACTATTTTTCACCATTTTTAGCCAAAACCGAGCATTAAATTCACCAAATATTCATCCTTTGTCCAAAAATTACCAAATTTTCACAGATCTCATATTTTCATGTGTAGATCATCTCTGTGAAATTTCGTAGCCAAACTCTAAATGTACCATAATCTGTCCAAAACACTCATAACCGAACATAAACCGAATATACCTTTTGTTTTCCGCCACTACAAGCTACAAACTCGTCTTTCCGCCTTATCTACCACTAAATACAGTACCTACAACCAACATACCACAATACCAAGCAAGTTACACTCACCATCAAGCCTCTTACACTATATTTTCGGTTATTGTTTCAAAACTAAAGTTTAAACCGTAAAAATTCGTTTTTGGTTCGTTAAACTCCTTTCTTGGACCAAGATCCCTTGTATAACCCGTATACATCACTTGATCATGCAAGAATCGGTTTCATCTCGGGTTTTCATCCTTTTTCACTTGAAACCTCATTTTCTTGCAAATAAACTCAAGAAAAGAATATGAACACGTACATAACTCGATTTTTACCTCGGTTTTCTTGCTAAAATTTTGGATCTTTAGATCATAGAATGGAGAGAGTTGAAGATCATGGAGATGTTTGTTTTAAAAAAAATAACAAAGTAAGGGGTGTTACCCCCTTATCCAATCGGACCAAAGAGGGGGGTGGGGTGGGACCCACTTCTCCATTTCTAGCCATTCATTCAGATTTTGGGAATCCGGATAATGTTTTGGATAATCTGGTTCAGTTCGTTTTTCGGTTAAATGTTTAATTTAGCTTAAAACGAGGCTAAAACGGTCGTTTTCGGCTTAAAAAATGAAATTTATATAAAACCGATTTAAAAACTTTAAAAACTTAAACCATGACATTTATTAACTTAAAACATCATATTATTAATAAATGCGCATCTTTTTCGGCTTGATCGATCGTCTCTTGCTTGTTTTGGTATTGAAGGTTTCATTTAATGTACCGACGTACCATTAAATCGAAAATTCTTTTTCTGTGCTTTAATTCACTTATCCCGAAGCTTTAATACTTCGTAAACATCATTAAATATCATATATCTCGTCTATAATGTAATCCTCGATTCGTTCGGGCTTCAATAACCGTTAATCGGTTAATCGTATTTCCAATACGATTAACTGTATAATCGAGTATAATCCGTAATGTGAATCATACATACTCGTATGAACGCATTATAATTCATATATTCATTATTAAATAACACATAAATAGTATATACCGGCTATGGTATACCTGGTTTCGTCGGAATCGTTACAAACAATCTCTGATACCACTTGCCGGTCCCCAATATATCGCTCACACTCACAATCAAGTCATAACCCACACAATAAATGTGTCGACAAGAGGGTTAATGACGGGTTGCTAATTTGGGTAAGAAATCTGTTTGTTAACGGTGGAATCAGAAACAAACAGAGTAGTTTCTAAAGAGGTTAATAAATGTAATAGACACAAACAATAACTCAAAAGATTTCCATTAACAGAAATGATTCGTACAAATATAAATCGATTAGGGTTTCTTGTAGGGAATGTATTATCAATAATAACCTAGGACATCTGTCACACTTAGTCAGGAATATTCGAATAGGTCTGAAAAGTGTAAAGTGGCAAATCCGTATCTCTTGTCGCTGGAGGCGTGCCCTAAATTATTCTATTTATAGGCCTGCCACCTCCTGACAGTTGTCATTCCTTCTAGAAACCCTAATGATTAGTACATAATCAAATTTCATATTCAAAACTGTACTAAGTGTAAAAACAGGTCTTCCAAGTAGACTTTGTAGCATTTGTCTTCTCCGAGTAGGCTTTGTGCCTTTTTGTTCTTTACGAGTAGACCTGGTAACATTGAAGTGTGCTCTGGAACAGTTCTCCGGGTAGACTTTACTTAGAGTATTTTCCTAAGAAAATACTCACCTAGCAAACTTCAATCTTCTTAACCATATCAAACTTTGCCCAATATGATCTAACGAGCAAACTTGTTCTTCAGAGGTCCATCAACTCTTTGCTAGAGAATAACTTATTGGCAAATCAAGGTGTGCTTGGAAACACTATAGCTTGCTCGGAGTTGAACCTTGCCCAATGAGTCCTTAGGATAATTCTTTTACTTCCATCAAGCATGCTCGGACCACTGTTTATTAATGAATACCTTGCTAGATCATCCAAGTACTTGGCTTCAAAAGCTTGGTTTAGCCAAGAGTTTGCTAGTGAGCAAACTGTGCTCGGCTATGAAGAACAATCTTGCTAGACATAGTGAAACCTGCTCGGATATACACTAAAGAAGACTTCATGAAGATAACCTTGCCCGATAGGCAAAATATCATGCTCGGCCAAGTAAAATCCTGCTCGGATGTCCAAGTGTGCTCGGTTCGATACTTAGCGATTTCTGAGGAGGTTGAGAAGATTCCAATCTTCCTTATACTTCTTTTAGGTCAAATCTTTGACTCAACATTACTTTTAACCTTTGCCACCCAGTTCTGACCAACAGAACCTTTCTTTTTATAAAAACTATCATTTTTCTTGGCATTCGAAGATTCACCCACTTCGAAACTCTTTTTGACAAGTTCCTTGTCTACACCTCTCTTTAAAATCTTTACAGGTGGAGGTGTATGTTTCACCACAAGAACTTTAACATATGGTTTTTATTCACCACATGTTTTTCTTCTTGAAAAAATATTTTAGGACACGAATAGAACAAATATCCTTCTTCATTACAACAGAAACAATTCCTTCTATCAACAAATCTGTTAACAAAATGAATATGATTCTCTTGACTCTCTCTTTCAGCTTTGAGTTTGTAAAACTCATCATTTGATTGCCTTGTAAAGATAGCCTCTTTTTGTGCTTCAGAGGTCTCAGCTTTCACAAACACAATATTTTGAACCATTTTGTGGTTTTTCAGGATTTTGGTTATCCACTTTGAAACCAATACCCTTTCGTTTATAATAAAAACTAGTTTTTAGCAAATCTTGAGTTATGATTATCATTTCTACCAGTTTTACCATTTGATTTGGGTTTTGTTTTCTCAGATTGATTACCACGTCTGAAACTTTCTTTAGATGAACTTTCAGATTCATCCAACACAACTTCAGCAGCCTTTTTTTCCAATTTCACTATCACACTTAGAACTATGAACAACTTGAACCGCTTGTTCATCACATGCATTATCATGGTGTGGTGAATCAGACACCACATTCAACGCCTTAAAAAAATCCTTCGGGTTCTTTTGGAACATAAGAAGTCCAAATTGGAGGCGGAACAACATGATATTTGGAACCTCTTTTGGAACAATATGATCCAAAACATATTTAGAAGCTGAATAACTTGTCAGTTTTGTTTCAACATGTTCAACTTCAATTTTAATCAATTCCAATTCTCTTTTTAGTTCTGCCTTTTCATCCACGTGTCTATTAATGGAAATTTGCTTATCTTTAACCATGTGAGTGAGCATAGTAATCGTTTTTTCATCTTGCAAAATTTTGTTCCACAAATTTTTCTCACACGATTGAAGCTTATTATAAGCCTCTTTCACATTTTGAAAATCAAGAAGCATTTTGTTATAATCTTTTTTAAGCAAGTTAAAATCTATTATCAACGAATTAATAACAAATTCTTTTTCTTCACGCGTTGAATTTCATAAGGAGAAAATTTTACCTGACCGACCATGTTAGCTTGAAGAATATAACATCATCCTCAGCAGGAATTCCTTCTTGATCAGCCATTTTAGAATTGTCACTAGATTCACTCTTTGATGCAACATCAGTCTCATTAGTTTCCTCCTCTAGCTCATCATCACTTCCAAAATCTATCTTCCCATGTGGCACTTCTTCATCATTGAACCAACCTACAAAACTTTCAAAGGCATCAGGTGGCAAAAATGATTTAAAAAATTCATTGGGAATTGATTCAAAACTTTTTGGAGAATCCTCAGTAGAAATTTCTTCTTCAGCATCATTCAATCCTTCATTTACATCTCTAATTTCTTCATCAATCTTGTCCTCTTGTTCTTGAGAACATTCACCAACTATCTCTGCCACATTAGCTTTGTGAACCACTGAATTCCAGTTGAACCCGTCATCAAGTTGAGCATGAGAAGCCTTCGAAGATGAGGCTTCTTGTTTCTTTTCAGCTTGTGTTGGTGAGCTTTGATGATAAATTTCTTGTCGATTGTAGTCTCGGCCAAACGGATTAGGAGTTGAATCCCCAACTTCAGGATTGGTACACTCCCTCTTGAAATGTCCTTTTTCTTTGCATCTACAGCATCTGACCGTCGACTTGTCAAACCCGAGCTTAGCAGTAGTTCAATCCAGAAAATTTTTTCCAGTGATTTCCCTAAACCTCTGAGCCCTCCTAACCACACTTGCCATGCACTAACGGATGTCCAGCATCTCCATCTCTTTTGGGTCAATCTGGTCATAATCTTCTTTTGTCATATTATAGTTGTCAGTACGACAAGTGATTAAACATTCATATGACTCCAAAACAGAACCCAAAAATGCCATGTGCTCTTGAACATCCTCCACAAATAATCTATTATCTTTCTTGAGATTCACAACAATATTGCATTGAAAAACATCAGATGTTGGACTAGTGGGTTTTGGTGATTGATCAGGAGCAGATGATGTTGTTGAACTGGTTCCAACATAAGAGCTTGTAAAGTGAGGTATGTTAGCTGGTTGACTTGATTGAGAATTTCCTCCAAAACCACTATTGGTAACATAAGCAGTTTGGATCTTCTGACTTGGGGGAATCACAGATTGTGAAGAGTTGAAATACAAACCAATGTCTTGAACATCAGATGAATTCTTCATTTTCTATTTCTTTCTCAACTCAAGTTCGTGTGCCTCTAGCTTCTCAATTAATCGAGCCAAAGTGAGTCTTGCATAAGCGACTGCATTTGATTGTTGAATCAATATAAAGTATTCTGATCATTAGGCAAAGCATCAGCCAGCTTATCAATATATTCAAAATATTCTTTGTTAATCCCTAATCTCTTCATCTCGTTCACAAGATGACAATATCTTTCAATCATTTGAGGCATCGTTTCACCTTTGAACATGGTGAATATATCAAACTCCTTTTTGATCAAATTCATCTTTGACTTTCTCATGTCAGCATTACCACGATCTTTGTTCATAAGAGCCTCCCATATTGAATAACAAGATCCATTATGTTGCAGGAGTTGAAAGATCTCAGATTTGATAGATTGCTTAAATAAGTTCATCATCTTTTTCTCACGCATGAAAGTAGCCTTGTCATCATCGGGTATTTGTGATAAATTATGACATGTGCCATTTTCATTCTTCTGTATGATGTACTCAAATTCAACGGCCTCCCACGCATCATAGTTCACGGCTTGCATATACGTTTCAAACTTATTGGCCCAGTTAGGATAATCTTCCATCCAAAGCAGCTTCGGTGGCTTGTTTGACGTCCCCATTTCATTTTCCAAGTTTATGCTCTAAATAATCAGTGAAGTATGTGTAACAAACGCGTTTAAATCGTCCATTTTTTAAAAGAACGATATCAAACGTATAACTTCACTCGTATAACCCTGAACCAGCGTATAACACTAGAACCAATGTATAACCCTCAAGAACGTATAACCATGCTACCCGTATAACCTTGATTCAAAGGATAACCTTCAAAACTTGTAACACCAACGTATAAGTTGAAACCAACGTGTAAACACAAACAGATAACCTCTTATACGTCGTAACAACATATGCGCTGTAACGCCTTATGCATTCAAACTTATACGTATGTGTAACTGCCTAACAGAAAACATATACGCCAGACGAAACTGTTGACCATGTTTGAATCTGAAACTTGAATTTGAACCAGAGATAATCTAATTCACTCTTGTAGAAACATCAAGTATAATCACGATCACAATGACCAATCGAATTGCAATATCTTCCTTTAATCAATGAATAATTGATGAATATGTGTTCGGTTTACTCGTTGACTTTGAAAACTTCAAAAATTCATCAAAATAACTTTGAATGTGCTGTAATCAGTAGTAAATATGAGCCAAATGCTCTTATACCACTTGTAGGAAATGATCTTTATCATGTTAAACATCATGTACGTTAAATCGTAATGATTAGGACCGATTCGTTTATATTTACTATACGATATGATATAGCAGAATTATATAATAAAGCAATCACAACATAATCACTCTTAAGCTTCACTTATATCGATATAACAATGAGAGTACACAACTGAATAATAGTCACAACTATAAAGAAATCTAAACATGAAAGCCTTATATACATATGATCAGTGCCAACGTATAAGGTCAGGCTCCGTATAAGCTTATACGGGCGTATAAGCTTATATGTCCCCTTACTTATACGGTTCACTTGACATGCTTTCATCTATTGACAGTTTAGCCCCTTACAAAATACAAATGACACATTTAGCCCACTAGACCTAGCATTAGACAAAAATGCTCTAACTGAAAGCTGTAAGATCGAAACTACCATCCTTGGGTAACCATAACCCAATGTCATGATTACCTCTCAGATAGTGGAAAATACGCTTCACAGCCGCCAGATGAGTCACTCGGGGACTCGCTTGATACCTAGCATAAAGACAAACAGCAAACATTATTATACGGACGCTATGCAGTTAAATACATTAACGAACAAATCATCGCTCGGTAAAGGGTCGGATCAATGGTATCCTCCAATTCGTCCTATGACAAATTGTGACCCACGGGAAGAGGAGTAGAAGGGACTTTTACGGCAGTTATCTTGAATCGGATCAAGACATCGTTCACATACTTCGTCTAATGATGAAGATCCCGTCATCAGCTGATGAACATGCAACTCCAAGAAGAAAGACATCTCTCCCATTGGGCTCATTTCGAACTTTGTCTGCATCAACTTCTCAAAGTCCTTACATAACTTGTCATTTATTGAGCCAAATGTGATGTCATCAACATAAATCTAGACAAGGAGTAAATCTTCTTCGATCGTCTTGTAAAAGAGAGTACAATCAGCAGTCCCTCATTTGAAGTCACTATCGATCAAATGGTCATAAAGTGTGCTATAACAAGCTCTTGGGGCTTGGTGAAGGCCATAAAGAGCCTTGTTTAATCAGTAAACATGCTCATGATAGTCAGGATCTTCATAACCAGGAGGTTGTTTCACATACATCTCTTCATGAAGTTCCTCGTTAAGAAATGCACTATTAATATCCAGTTGATAAACTTTGAAATTCTTAAAGGCCACGTAGGCTAAGAAAATACGTATACCCTCCAGTCTCGCTACCGGAGCATATACTTCCGTGTAATCCATGCACTCTTGCTGATTAAAGCCATGAACAACTAATCGTGCTTTGTTTCTAACAATGTCCCCATGATCATCCTTATTACATTTAAAAACCCATTTTGTCAGGATAGGCTTTTAACCTGATTGGGTTTATCAATGAGATCCCAAACACCTTGCCGCAAAAACTGCCGCAACTCTTCTTGCACTGCTTCTACCCACAAAGAATCTTCTAGGGCCATAGGAACACTTGTCGGTTCAACTTGAGATAAAAAGCATGTGTATCGAGTGATACTCATGAAACTCGAAGCATGCATATCCGCATATGCACATAATACCTTATCTTCGCATACATTAGCAACTTGTCGTCCCGTGCGAACACCGTCATTAACATTACCAATGACGTTGTCCTAAGGATGATACGAATTAATCCGAAAGGTCGGATTCTCATGAACTACAACGTTTTCTTGTATATTGGTGACATTTTCTTCAGCCAATTGATCATTCAAAGGTTGAGAAGATTCTCCGACATGTAACTCAAGAATGTCTTGTATATTAGTGACATTTTCTTTAGTTCCTTTTTTTTTACCAGTCACTTCGATGATCTCATTTAATAAAATGAATAATTTCTAAATTTTTCAAGTTTATTTTTCAACTTAAGAACCTCATTTTCGAGTTCAGTGATCTTAGTTCTAAATTTCAAGATCTTCTGAAAGTGTCAATCAATAATTACCCCTGAAACCTCAGCTTTGAGAACGTGATTACGATTACGATTACACAAAGCCTCAATTTTTACTTTATATCTTTGTTCAAGATCAGTGGCTTGTGTATAGTTATCACGAACTATAGCTAAATCTTTCACCAATGTCTCATAGTGATGATGAATCAATTCAAGTTTAGACTTGCTTTCATCACATTGAGAGCATTGTGAAATCACAGTTTCATTCACAACATCTTGAATTACATTAACAGGTTCAACTATAGCAGGAGTAGAAGAGTTAGAACTAACCTTTTTAATTTTAGCTATACAAGCAAAAGAATCCTGTGGCCCCTGGCTCAAAATATAAGAATCAGTCTTAGTCTCTGATTCATCATTTTCTTCAGTTAGCCCATCACCGCTCGCATCCTCAAATTGTTCAATTGTCTCAAACATGGCCAGATTCGCTTGATTACCATTAGGTACCTAACAACCTTTGATTCTAATCAATACTATCAGCAGCAACCAAAGCTTGTGACCCACCAACTGGTTCACCCTAGAAGTCTTCTCTTTTAACTTAGTAAAATTTTTGCTTGCCATTCTGTCTTGAGTTCGGGGTCTCGAATACTTTTCCTATAGCTTGTCACATTCTTTAGCAAAGTGACCATATTCTTAAAAATTAAAACATCGGCCCATTAACTTATCGAATCCAACACTCTTGTTTAAAGTTGGCAAGTCCTTCCCCGTTTTCTGCATAAACTTCTTCACTTTTCTTACAACCATAGCCATATTCCACTTTAGATACACTAATTCCCTTTCATTAGGATCAATCTGGTCATAACCTTCATCAGTAAACTCACTTGTAGCAATTTTGCTACCCACCAACTGTTCATAGGACATCATAAAAGCACTCGTGAAAGCAAATTGTTATTCTGCTTCTTTCATATTTATTTGTGGTGATGGTTGAGATATATGAGAACTTGACCTAGCAGAAGAATTACTAGAACCATATGACATAAAGCATAAATTAGGCATGGAATCCCCATCTTGTGGAATCTCTTGGCTATTTTGGGAATAGAAAACAGTGATAGGAACTGAATTGCTACTCATGGCAAGTGAACCACCATACAACATATGATCTTGATTATCCTTTGATGAGTTTTGACACCACATGTCATATTCTCTTTCTTCAATCTTTTTCATGAACTCCATGGTAGTAAGATCATCATTCATGAAGAATTATTCTCTTTTAGTATAAGCAGGAAAGTAGAATATGAACTTGGTAAATCATTCTTAATAGTTTAAAACTGATCGCATTGACTTGGTTCCATCTTTTGATTTGTCATCTCAGCTGTTAACTGGCAAAACCTCGTCAACATCTCTTCAACAGTTTCCCTTTTCAATAAACTAAAGTTTCGAAACTGCAAGTTAAGCATGACTTTGTTGCTCCCTTGAGTATTTTCCATACTCACTCTCAAATGCTGAAACAATGCAGCACAGATCTTAATACTCGCCACTTGATGAAAAATATTCTCGGCTAAAGCCATAGTCAAGTTTGAGTAAGCTCTTGTCTCAATTTCCAAAGCTTTCTTTTCATCATTTGAATAAGATTCAAACGATTTCTCGGCATTGCTTGTAATAGGATCACCAAGCATTGGAGTTAAGCATGGTAACTGATTTGATCGGATTAACAAGAAACCGTTATTGTAGTTTTCTCATATTAAACCCTTGATTTCTTCCATAAAAAAGTTAGCTAAAATGATTTATTACTTGATAAGAAAACTTTTAATTTTGAAAATTTTACTGATTTATATTTAAGGGAGAATGAAAAATTTACTGATTGAGCGTGTGAAGATGGAGATTCTCTTCCCGCTCCCTTTAAACACAATAAATATTACCATTAACAGCTATTGACCATGAAAAATTAATACCAATAACAAGATAATATGGAGACATAAACAAAGTTGAAGGAAACACAATCCATACATTTTGTTTTTGTTCCCTTTTGCCAACTCTTTTCGTAGATTATTGTTGGAAACGGTTATCAAGTCCAACCACATTAAAACTACCATAAGCTCGTAAATTGGTCAAGGCCTAGAAACATTACAATTAAAACTTCAGAGTTGATTTACAAAGCCATATAACGTCTTTCTAACAATGTGAACACAGAAAACCGTTTAAAAAATACCCGACATAAACACAATCAGTACCAAGTTACTTTACATGAGATAATAGGCTCGAGAATATGCCATATATCATTAGTTGTATACTTGGAACCAAAAAATGTATAAAAATAGTCTAATCAAAATGGGTCTATTTATTTTGATATTTACATCAATAAAGTCTGATAAAACAATATGAATGTGGATAGACTAAAACGAAATCACAAAACATAAGTCTAAAACACGTACTGGTGAATAAGATCACTACTTATGTAGATGATGGTTGACCAAAAACTGAGGTATATCCATTGTAGAAATAGTTTCCCATCCAAAAGGCTCCTTGAGCTTTTCATCACATATAACCATCATTGAATATGAGGAGCTATCAATGACACACAAAATAAAAGAAAAAAATGTTATAAAGCATAGGGCAACATAAAGAACAATAAACCAACTTTATAGTATATTTTACAAATGGCATAAATAAAATCAACAATAATTAAGAGTAAAAGTAGACTCAATTGTCCTCATCATCTTGACCGTTCTACTTATTATCCTAACTAGCTATAAACAATTTTGATAAAATGGTGAAATCACCAATCATGTCAAATTAAGTTCATAAATGCTAAAGATCCATACGAACCAAGAACATAGAGAAAATGATCAACCTTTAATTAGAAATTATAATGTGTAATTATATATATCAAGAAAACCATGGTCTTGGTCAAAAGTATTTATTTAAGAGCATAAATTTTAAGTAGTTATATATATATATATATATATTTGCCACAAACCAACATTTGTTCTTGCAGATAGGCCTAAAAATACCATTACTTTGCAAATCGGATAAAAATGGAACACTTGAACTGAATCAGTAAACTTAATAATCAAATAAATATCAACCCTAATTCAAATCACAAAAGGCAATAGACTTCAATCTCAAGCCACAATCGATAATAAGACAAACCTAGTTCAATATACCTAACAAGTTGTACAATTTCAAACCGAATTTGATTAAGAGCTATTTGGTACCTGATATGAAGAAGATCCTTTGGCTTCTGCAACAACTTCGAGGGATCAATCAACTCAATCTCTATTTCATCTACGTGGTAAAAGAAATGGAGCGGTGAAGTAATCATCGTTGGAGGTGTTTGGGATGAACCTAGGGTTAAAATTATGTTGAAACAAAAACAAACAAGGTTATTTCTGTATAGATCTGAATAATGTTGTTTTGGGTCGGGTGACCTCACCACGCGGTATCCAAATAACAAATGGGTTTAAAAAATGTGAGGGCTAAGAGAGTGACGTGTGGCATAGTGATATGTAAAAGTATGTATATCACGCGTTTTGGCTCGGCACGGGTCCATTATTTGGGTCGGAAAAGGTTTGGTGTTTAATCCAATGTTTTGAAACCCGGCCCAGCCCGGCCGGTCGGACCAGTCTGACCGGGACCCGGCACTAATATCGGTCCTTTCGTGGTGTATAACCCGTTTTCTAATGGGCCGGCCGGTCTTCACGGGCGCTGGTCATACCGGACTCGGTGACCCGATAGCCGGAGCGACAATTTTGCTTTTTTGTTGTTTTTTAAAGATAATATCAGATCGGACATGCATATTTTCACTAAACACACATATTAAACCCCATTCCCCTCCACCTACCTTCATCCAAACGATGAGTCGCCCGAATAGAGTTGTCAAGGTGTGTGTGTATCATCCGTTGATCTCCCTCATATCCTTTCTTCCTATCGATTAATGACCTTGAGGGCAGATATTGAAGGAGACCTCCGACGAATCGTTGCATATATGAATTTCCGGTGAATATTGAATGTGTGAGAGTTAAGCAGAGAGAAGAGAAGATAATCTGTAGTAGAAAAAGAGAGAGAGAGAGAGAGGTAAGAGATAATTGAGGGCAAGTAACTAAATATTCAGTTAGTTTTCCAATAAATCCTAAATTGGTCTCAAAATAAATGTTAAATTTATTATTCTCTCTATTAGTTGCAAAGTAATTTAGTTGTAAAAATGGTAACAAAGTTAATTTGATTTTATTTTCATTCCCCGTGTGTAAATAAAGTTGTGGCATTAGCTTATCCTTTATATTTATTAAATTAATTAATTAATTATATTAAATATAATCGATATGACGTGGCAGTTGACTAGTTAGTTAAGGGCATTTACGGGCGCCCTTAGCATTGGAGATAATTTAAGGGATTTTAAGAGTTTGTAAGGATATGATGTGGCGATGATATGACACCTGAGGGCTCCTAAGGGCACCCATAGCATTGTGGATAGTTTAACACGCGACCTTATTACGTTTTGGATTGTTGGATTGTGATGTTTGATTTGGAAGATTTATTTATGTTTTTAAGACTTATGTTTATATATAAGTAATTATATATATATTATTTACGACGTCATCCGGATCAACACCGGTCCCCCTTTTGTGTCGATCCGACCTTTGACCTGGTAAGATGTCCAAGTCAACGTTCGGGCCGGGTATGAAAACATTGGTTCAATCGGGTTTGGGGCCTAACAATGTAAGTCTTTTTTTATTTTATGGATGCTTCCATTTCATTTTATTTCCGATTCAAATTTGAAAACCTGAAATCGTGTTCTCAACGAAAGAAAGAAAGAAAGCAGTCTCCCGATCTTGTAAGCTTTCTTTCATACCTCAATTTACTTATACTTTTAATTACTAAAATAATAATGTTTATAATGTGTATATATATCATCATTGTTCGATTCTAAAACCTCCTTGCTTGGATGAACTAATTAATCATATTTCTGTCGACATTGCTTTGCTGTTGTTGGTTACTTCCTTGAAAAAAAAACCCTAATTAATTAATAACCAATTTGGAATTAATATATCATCGTTTAAATCTATTTGTATAGATATATATAATCATGAAGGGGCCCATTTAACTTCTAAATATTTATATATTTACTTGCTTATTTTTTTATTCACAAATATAAATCATTCACTAAAATTTGTATTTAAGTTTGTTTGTTTATGTTCGTGAACTGTTTGTTTAGGTTTTAAACGAACGAAAACGAACATCAATAAAAAAATTTGTTCGATTATATGTTTGTGTTCGGTCTGTTTACAGGAGCCATGGATGGGAGCAATTTAGCTTCTGATCTAGTGATTGCAGAAGCTCAATATCATACTCTAACGAAGATTGGGAAGTAAAAGCTGATGTGTTGCTGCAAAAGCATTTCGGTTATCACTCGTTAAAAAGATTCCAAAAGGAAGCTTTGGGAGCTTGGGTAGCACAAAAAGACTGTCTTGTCCTTGCTGCAACGGGATCGGGAAAATCTTTATGTTTTCAATTACCAGCGTTGTTAACCGGGAAAGTTGTGGTGGTGATTTCGCCTTTGATTAGTTTGATGCATGATCAATGTTTGAAACTAGCAAAACATGGTGTGTCTGCGTGTTTTCTTGTATCGGGGCAGATTGATCAGAGTGTTCAGCAGAAAGCTATGAGAGGGATGTATGACATCATCTATGTGTGCCCCGAGACAATCTTGAGGTTTGATCATTTGTTTTTGTAAATTTTATATGAGGTAACTTTGTATAATGGTATAGTAACCAAGTTTTCCTACTGTCTCACTAAAGTCACTAAACTTTAATTTTAGTTTTGAAATGCTTGCATCACGGTTAATCAGGCATCATGTAGTGGCGTTGATAGCTGAAAGATAAGGGTACATGCACCGATCAGCCGGTGTCCCGATGATTGAGTGCTATGTGCCTTATGTCCAAGGCTTGATGCAAAACTACTATCGAGCCGGGGGTCTCACCGGAAGCAGCCTCTCTATCCCTATGGGGTAGAGGTAAGGCTGCCTACATCTTACCCTCCTCAGACCCTACCATAGCTTTGCTATTGGTGGGATATACTGAGTACGATGATATGATTTGAAATGCTTGCATCATGAGCGCATAATGCGTGCTGCGCTGATGAGATTGCATCAGGTGGAGCGATGCACTGTGATTCTATGATGCGCTCTAAATCGCATAATGCGCAATGCAGTCTGATGCACACTTTTTTGAGTTAAAGTGAGTTCTTGCACTTGTACCTTATGCATAGACTAGCTGCACAGATAAGACTTATATTGGTTATGCATAAAACTTCTTCGGTGGTATTATGTTTTTTTAGAAGTTAATTTATTTTTATCTTTTATTGTAGTGTTTAAAAGTTAATCTATAAATATTTTTTTAGTGTTTTTTTGAATAACTAATGCATCAGATACGTGATGTATGCACATCGCACATCAACTTTTTAGATCAAGACCCATCAGAGCACATGTGCTTAAAACCAAACTTTCATTAGGTGTTCTAGTTTTATGTAATTTTTTTTATAAATGTTAAAAAAAATTCTAAAAGTTTACAATTAACTAAGGCAAATGTAATATACATGAATATTAATTACTGTTTAGTGATTATTTTTTCTCTTTTGACTTGAATTTAACAATTATGAAACTTGGTTATATTTAACTAAATCTTTTTTCTTTCACTATTGCCTCCTACTTCAAGTTAACTGGAAAACAATTATCACTTATTAATAACTAAGATTCATATATGTTTCATTTCCCTCACTTGATTTTTAAAAGTTCAAATATTTGTAAAATGTTACGTATGATTGGTGTATCAGTTTTCTGTTTTCAAATATTTCTTGTCTTTGCAGATTAATACAACCACTTGAAAGCCTTGCCGAAAATCG
Source organism: Bidens hawaiensis (assembly GCF_021521415.1). Classification (NCBI taxonomy): domain Eukaryota; kingdom Viridiplantae; phylum Streptophyta; class Magnoliopsida; order Asterales; family Asteraceae; genus Bidens; species Bidens hawaiensis. Next base: position 116,317 of record NW_027495113.1, on the reverse strand, counting down.
TGCAATTGCTTTATTTGCAGTTGATGAAGTTCACTGTGTCTCAAAGTGGGGTCATGATTTTCGACCTGATTACAGGTTTGATTTCTAAATGTTTTTTACATGAATCTTTTCTGTTGATAATAATGATATTATGGATTTCAGGCGATTGTCTGCACTTAGAGACAACTTCAATGCAAAAAAGTTGCCATTTCTGAAGTTTGATATACCCATAATGGCGTTGACCGCTACTGCCACAACACGTGTTCGTGAAGATATTCTTAAATCATTGCATATGTCAGAGGATCCAATCATTGTTCTCACCTCATTTTTCCGTCCAAATCTTCGATTTTCAGTTACTTCATTTCATTCTAGGCCTTACATATTATGTTCGTTAAATTTTGTTTTAAACATTGTTGTTTTATTATCCAACCACCAAATGTACACTTTGTAGCAGGGCTGCAAGTGAATTTACTTTGACAAAAACTAGGGGTGTAAACGAGCCAAGTTGCTCTTGAGCTACTCGAGATCGGCTCAAGAGCAACTTACTGAGCTTGAGTTGGCTCGCGAGCCCCAATTTTTTATATAATTTTTATTTAATGTATCAAGTATACATTTTTATAATTATTACTTTTGTATAAAAAGTTTATAATAAAAATAACTAAATAATAATCAATTTGTATAACAAATAATTACAAATTAATTAATAAAATAATAATCATTTAGAGCTAGGTTTTGGGCTCAAACTGAACCAAAAACCAAAAGTATGGTTTTTGAAAACCATTCAGTTTCTGTGCTTTTGGTATTTGGTTCACAATGGGTTTGATTCAGTTTTAGTTTTTTCGGTTTTACCATCTGGGCTTGAAAATTTTGTGCTGGAAAAAAAGGCTTAACATAATGCATTTGGTCCTGAAGCTTTGGATCTAATTTTTTGTTAAATAATGTTTAATTGATTATTACACATTTGGACTTAAAATGTTTTTCTTATTTGATTTCTGTTATTTGTAGGTGAAGCATAGTAGATCACGTTCATCCTCATATGAGAAGGACTTCTGTGAGTTGATTGAAGCATACAGCAAAACTAGACACCAGAAGTACAGTAAAAAGACTAGCCTGCCCCTGGAAAACATGTCCGTTGGTACATCGAGTCGAGATGAAATACACAACTGGGAGGAAAGGGCTTCTGAAAGTGAAGATGACGACGACGATGACAATGATGTAACTCTACCAAAGAAAAAAAAATTGTCGGTTGAATATCTTGAAGATGATAATGATTTGTTGATAGATGTTGATGACTTTGATGGTAACTTTTGTCATTAATGAGTCAAAACCTATATTTTGTCTGTGATTACATAAACCGTCATTAATGCAGTTACGTGTGGAGAATTTGATGGGCAATTATTCACAAAGGATTTGGATGTTTGTGAAGAGAAGATAGAAGAAGGGGTAACAATCGTTTATGTTCCAACGAGGAAAGAAACGTTAACCATTGCAAAGTATCTTTGTAAATGTGGTGTAAAGGCTGCTGCTTATCATGCAAAGGTATGTTTTTGCTATTCTATTAAAAAGTCAACATGGTCAAATGTTTGGCCACGACATCATTCTTATGAAACTCATACGTGCTTTTTTCTACTTATTAGCTGCCCAAATCACAACTTAGGCAGGTGCACAAGGAATTTCATGAAAATGCATTACAGGTATGGATCATGTATAACTTGATGAACAAAAGTTATTAGGTTTACTAGGTTGGTTATATTCCATTCATTATTATTAGTATTTAAGAAAACATTCGATTTCTTTATGTGACACCATGTAGTTCAAAATATAGGCTTATATTGATCAGGATTATTTTAGAACTTGCAAACAATTTTAGAACTATAAGAAGTTGTAACAACCAATGATTTTAATTGCTTATTTTATATGTTTAATATTATTTACAATATGTAATTTTATTATTACGTATATGTAATCATAAAATAACACACACACACACATGTATGTATATGTGTGTGTGTATATATATATATGCAGTGTTGTAGAATTCGCTAGTAGCTAGTCAGGCATTGGGGTACCGGCTAGCGATTAAAAGGGATTAATCGTATTACCATTTTTATATGTAGTTTTTCAAAACTATATATGTGTGTGTGTTTGTGTGTGGGTGGTGTGCGTGGGGGTGTGTGATATAATTTTGAAAGATTAAATTTATAGTTTCACATAAATACTTCAAACAGAAACAATTTAAGGAGCATAACAAACTAATAAGAAAACCACGGTCCAGTTGCCTTTCAAAAAATAAAAAAAGTTCAAAAAAATAAAAAAGAAATAAATAAGGTCCAATTAGAGCTGATTTTTGACCGACTACCGGTTAAAGTGTCCCATTAGTTGAAATCGCAGTGGTGGATTACTGTTTAGCGATTAGTCACTGATTAATCCTGATTTTTTCAACGCTGAATGAATGACAAAAAATTACACTCAAATTATATAAAATTAATATCAGTTAGTCAATTATCAATACCCTTTTGAGCACACTTCATGAACTGTATTCTTCCTTTGTAATAAACCAAACATATCGATCCTTAATATACATGCTCATATTCAATTTCATGAGGAATTTATCATTAATACGCATGTAACAGTGACAAAAATGTCCTTCAGGTGGTTGTTGCAACGATTGCATTTGGTATGGGTATTGACAAGTTAAATGTTAGAAGGATCATTCACTATGGCTGGCCACGGGTATAATTGTTGGGTTCGTAGGCCTTGTTGGCCCGGTTTATTATATGAAGTCAAAAGAGGAGACGGGTGTGGGCGGTCGGGCCCAAGCCCGGCCCGGTTTAGATTTCTTGCATAATAATTTACTAACCCTAGTTCAGTCTCTATATAAACAACATTATGTACTTGTAATATTTGGTCACTCAATAAAGAAATACCTAGTTGCCACCCGTGGACCGAACCACGTTAAATCCTCGTGTTCGTTTATTGCTTTCGTGTCGTGTTCAGTTTCGTGTGTGCGTTTAATCCTAACAAGTGGTATCTAGAGCTTAGGTTCGGATCACACGAAGAACACGGTGAACCAGTTCCGCGTGTCGCCGCCGCACCAGTGATCGGGGCTAGGGTTCCGCCGCGTTACCGCTAACTGCTGCTAGGGTTTCGCTGCCACCAGTTGCCACAGGTCAGATTCAGGTTGTCGATCTAGGTTTTCGGTGTTGGCAGCTAGCCGACGTATCCAGCGATCGACCGGAAGGTTGAAAAGAAGGCAGAAGTTTTGCGAGTCGAGATCCTACTTTGCAAAGTACGAGTCAATAACAGCGAATCAAGATCCTATTTTCGTTGAAGAACAGTTTCAAGTCAGAAGAAATTTAAAGAAACTTAGAACCAGTGCCAACCGCGTTTGTCAGGTTTATCGTTTCAGTTTAAAGTTTCGGTTTCTGATTTATAGTTCGTTATTCCGCTGCACATTAAATAGGTTGATTGTTTAACAGAGTTCAGTAGAACAATCGTTAAGTTCAGGCTCGTGTTGCTGTGTCTGTCTCTGTTTTTTTAGCCAGTTTTTCGTTTTAGTCATTGTTATGGCAGAAGACGGAAAGGTTTCGATACAGAAGTTTGACGGACAGAAGTTTGGTTGGTGGAAGATGCAGATTGAGGCACTACTTTGTCAGAAAGACTTGGATGTAGTGCTTGAGGATGAAAAACCAGAAAAGCTGTCAGAAGCAGATTGGAAGAAGTTAGACAAGAAAGCTAGGGCTTGTATTACTTTGTCGTTGTCGGAAGATGTGGCGTTTAACATCATGAAAGAAACCACAGCACGTGGTATGATGGAGGCGCTATCCAACATGTATGAAAAGCCTTCGGCAGCGAATAAAGTCTATCTTATCCGAGAGCTAGTGACAACAAGAATGAAAGAGGGTGGGTCAGTTACAACTCATATCAATAATCTTAATTCGATCTTGTCCCGCTTAGTGTCAGTTGACATTAAGTTTGATGATGAAGTTCAAGGCCTCTTGTTATTATCCTCTTTGCCCGACGGTTGGTCGCAAACAGTGACTGCAGTTTGTAGTTCGTCTACAAATATTACTTTCGATGGGATTCGAGATCTGATTCTGGGAGAAGATTCAAGACGCAGAAGTTCAGGTGAATCATCAGGCAATATGCTAGTCACAGAAGGTAGAGGTAGGGGAAAACAGCGAGGCAGTGGGAGCAGGAAGAGGAGTCAGTCTAAGACTCGTAAGGATATTGAATGTTGAGTTTGTAAAGAGAAAGGACACTTCAGGAATCAGTGTCCGAATGGTAAGAAAAAGGTGAACGTTACAGAAGACGACACAGATGACGGGGTCAGTAGTGATGAGGCTTTGGTTTGTAGTGTTGAGAGTAGCGTTGATGCTTGGGTGATGGATTCTGGTGCATCGTTTCATGCCACTCACTGTAGTGAAACGATGAAGAATCTTAAATTTGGGGATTTTGGAAAGGTTCGACTAGCGAATGATGATATTTTAGAGGTTACGGGTATGGGAGACGTTGATTTGATAACTTCAGCCGGTACTTCTTGGACTTTGAAAGACGTGAGGGTTATTCCAAGTTTGAAGAAACGTTTGATATCAGTTGGGCAGTTGGATGACCAAGGGCACGATGTTAAGTTCGGGAATGGGCAGTGGAAAGTAGTCAAAGGGAATCTCGTGGTTGCTCGTGGCAAGAAAATGGGTTCGTTGTATATGGTCGATATGTCACCGAATGGAGTGGATCCAGTTTTGGTGAAAGACAAAGTCCGGTTCACAGAATCTCGTGGGCAGAAGAAGGTTCGTTTTGCAAGTAACAAACCCAGAGCCAAAGTGAAGATTCAGGATGAACGAGCTAGGAAGGTTAAATCAGTTGGGGGACATCGTGACGGTGGGAGCACAGGTCGTGTTTCAGTTGCAGTTCCAGGTCGACAGTGGATTAAGAAAACCAGTATTCCAGCTGTAAAAGTCTCTCCAATGAATTACTTGCTGAATATGGAGAGTGTTTGTTCTCAGGTTATCTCAGGATCCGGTAGTTCGTTACAGTGGGAGCCGGTAGGGACAGAGAAAGGGTCAGGGGCAGTTTCAGCCATGACTGACGTGTTGGAGCTCCGGGGAGCTTCAACGGGCCTTCAGGTTAATTGATGAGAAGGCGGTGGCAACTAGAAGAAGTTTAATGTTCAGATTACAGAAGTACAATCAGGAGTGCAGACGAGAGTACTCAAGGCCTCCGAGTGGGAGATTGTTGGGTTCGTAGGCCTTGTTGTCCCGGTTTATTATTTGAAGTCAAAAGAGGAGACGGGTGTGGGCGGTCGGGCCCAAGCCCGGCCCGGTTTAGATTTCTTGCATAATAATTTACTAACCCTAGTTCAGTCTCTATATAAACAACATTATGTACTTGTAATATTTGGTCACTCAATAAAGAAATACCTAGTTGCCACCCGTGGACGTAGGTCAGTTTAGACCGAACCACGTTAAATCCTCGTGTTCGTTTATTGCTTTCGTGTTGTGTTCAGTTTCGTGTGTGCGTTTAATCCTAACAATAATATGTTCATGGACACGATTGGCTCCAATTTACTTATTAAATGTATCAATATTTTACACTATTATGTGAAAATAGGTCAACTCCGGTTATGCTTTGTGTACGGAGTTTGGAAGCATATTACCAAGAAGCAGGTAGAGCTGGAAGAGACGGAAAATTAGCAGATTGTGGTGAGGGATTTTTCATAAATTGAAGAGTTTCTATAATCATTAATTAAATGTAATAGAACATGATTATGATTATATGCACATACACGTGTATAAAAGCAATTGAAGGTTGTAATCTTTTCTGTGCCATTCACAATTAAAGGCCCTATATATAGGGAAAAATACAACCGTGAAAGAAGGAAAAGATATACACATAATTATATAATGATTATCTCTAAATAATGTAACATCCCGAAATTTCCAAAATGATATTAATTATATTACTTAATAATAGAAGGAAAGTTTACTCGGGTTATCAGGAAATAAATAAATAGAGTAGGAGTTGGTATGGGTCGGGCTAGTGTTGGGTAATGGATATGGGTTATGGACTTGGGTTATGAAAGAAGGAAGGAGAGTCCATGGGCTTAAGCCCATGATCCCTAAATATAAATACCATTAACCACCATTTAATCCTCATTCTCACATATTTCATACACACCCAAAACACACACAACCCGAACCAAGATCCGAAGGCGAAAACCCGAGCTTGTTGGTGCTGGAACGTTGTGACGGACCAAAACAACATCAAGGCTTAACCGTGTTCGTAGTTCGACTCGTTCAAGGTACGTTTATAGTTAGAAATCGTTCGCGTAGGTTCGGGTTGATTTGAGAAATGATAGATCTGAGTTTGTATGGTAAAAACGAATCCAACAAAGCTAATCTTACTGAAAATGGTTATGATTTGATTGGTTAATCGATTGATAAAAAGAACCCGTAACCTATATGCCTAAATCGCACCCTTTAAACATCGATGTTAGGTCGATTTGATGGTTGGGGTTTGTAGGCGCTGGTCAGACGATCCCGTGGGTACCTAAATCGAGTTATTTGGTTAAGAAACGAAGGTGATTAAGGGATTTAAGAACGAACAGTAGCTGCAGACGACAACTTCGCCTGCAAGCTAAGTTCGCCTGATGAACTTCGCCTGCAAGCTAAGTTCGCCTGATGACAACTTCGCCTAAAAGCCAAGTTCGCCTGATGACAACTTCGCCTAAAGCCAAGTTCGCCCTGATGACAACTTCGCCTAAAGCCAAGTTCGCCTGATGACAACTTCGCCTAAAGCCAAGTTCGCCTGATGACAACTTCGCCTGCAAGCTAAGTTCGCCTGATGACAACTTCGCCTAAAGCCAAGTTCGCCTGATGACAACTTCGCCTAAAGCTAAGTTCGCCTAAGGTTTAACTTCGCCTAAAGCTAAGTTCGCCTAAGGTTTAACTTCGCCTAAAGTCAAGTTCGATTAGAGAATAGATTAAAACGATAAGTAAAAGTAAGCTAATACTAGGCCACCAGATTAGATCAGGCGAGTATTGATACGTGTAACTTATACAGTCAGCCGAGCTCAGTTAAAGAAGGGATTTACAACTATCGGAGGAAGAAGCAGAGTTCAGGTGAGTTTCTAGCCCCATTCCTTGTTATGTTTTCGGGGCTGTGTGCATACTCGATGTGTTTGTTAATACATTTATCCTAAGTGATAAGTGTATGCCATATGTGATATATGTGATGGATATGAATGATTGCTTGTCGGTACGCGAACGATCTTCGGATATTGCGCGTACTGTCAGGTTAAAAATAAAGGTACGAATATTATATATCGAAGATGTATGAATATTACAAATGAATACTTGTCGGGGCGTGAACGATCTTCGGATATTGGATATTGCACGTAACGACAAGGGGTATGGTTGTTAAATGAAGGATGTAAAGAACGCCTAGAGTGTTCTTATGCTATAATGTAATTATTGTATATGTGAAGTATGTGTATACAGGTACACGAATGGCATGTGAGTTCTACGTTCGACATAGTAAGTTAGGATGGCAAATCCCTCTAACTTCTGTTGGACATAGACTTGGCAGGTGATGGCGTAGTTAAGGACTGCGAGCCTTATACGTGATGTAGATGATAGATGTAGACGTAGATAGGGACGGTGGGCCTTATACGTGTTATAGGAGATAGACGCCAACGTAGATAAGGACTGCGGACCTTATACGTAACGTAGATAAGGACTGCGGACCTTATACGTAATATAGATAGGCGTCAGCACAGGAAAGGACTGTGGACCTTATACGTGCTTTAGCATAGGGGAGGACTGCGGACCTCGTACGTGCTATGAATTAGGTTGCAACATAGGGAAGGACCGTGGACCTTGTACGTGTTGTGGATGTATGATGGTATAGGGAAGGACCGCGGACCTTGTACGTAACATGAATGGTGAACATAGGTAAGGACTGCGGACCTTTTACGTGTTCATGATCGTGAGTACAGGTATAGACGGCGGACTATGAACGTACTCTCGATAGACTGAGGTTAGTGATTGTAGATATGTATGTATGTATGGTAGTAAGTATGTATGTAGAACAGAAGGGTAACTAGTTAAGTATGGATATATATCTTCGGATATGTATGTATGTGTATGTATTGTATGGCGTCCGATTAACTAGAACTCACTCAGCGTAGCTGACTTTTAGTATGCACGCAGGTGAGTAGAATGAGACAGCTAGCTTGAGCGGGCACATGGTGGGCGAATAGGAGACTGGCATCTGAAGACTCAAGATGTTTTAATGTAATTGACGTTTATTTTGAAAGACAAGAATGTTTAATTAAGGCAAGTTTTGGATTGCTGTAAAGTTTCATGAAAGTTTTTATATTCCGCGAAAGTTTCAATGAACTCTGATTTGTAAGAACTGTGTTTATGAGTAAATCCGACGCTAAAGTAAGGCTACCGGGTTCGGGGCCTTACAAATAACAAACACTATCTATTCCTAAAATATAGAAATATTATCGGCTGTTAAGAAACCCCCTCAGTTTGAGCGAGCGAAGGACAAACGCTCAAGCTGGACCGAAATGACTGGAATAGTTCCCGAGATAATCCTTTGGTGAAAATATCTGCATACTGCAAAGCTGAAGGGACATGAAGAACTCTGATATGTCCAAGTCGGACCTTCTCTTGAACGAAGTGTATATCTATCTCTATGTGTTTTGTTCGTTGATGTTGAACCGGATTATTGGACAAATAAACTGCTGAAACATTGTCACAAAACACTATAGATGCACGCTGCAATGGATTATGAAGTTCGAGGAGTAAATTTCGAATCCACGACGTTTCAGCAACTGCATTAGCGACACCTCGATACTCGGCCTCTGCACTGGATCGTGAGACTGTAGGTTGTCTTTTAGCAGACCATGAAATAAGATTGTCACCAAGGAAAATACAATAACCCGATGTAGAACGTCTTGAATCCGGACATCCACCCCAATCAGCATTAGAATAAGCAACTAAATCATGTGAGCTTGACTTAACAATGCGTAAACCATAGTCGATGGTGCCTTGTAAATAACGGATTATGCGCTTCATAAACGCAATGTGAAGCTCTCGAGGCTCATGCATAAAGAGGCAAACTTGTTGAACTGCATATGACAAATTTGGCCGAGTGAAAGTTAAGTACTGCAGAGCACCCGCAAGACTGCGATACAAGGTCGGGTCAGAGAGAACAAGGGACCATCAGTTGCACTAGATCAACAGGTGTAGCACATGGTTTACAAGATGACATAGACGCGCGGGCAATTATGCCCTCACCGTGTTTCTGCTGAGTAACCTTGATCCCCAAAAAATGTTGTAAACGGCCTAAATACTTCATGGCGAACTCTCGTGAGAGTGTGCCAATAATGTCGTTCAAAAGACGATCATTAGATGCTGTAAGAACAATATCATCGACATATAACAATAAATAAGCAATATTCGAAGCATCCTGATGATAAACGAATAGAGACTAGTCGCATGTGCTACTACGAAATCCTTTGGATGTGATAAATATTGCAAAACGGGTGTACCAAGCCCGTGGAGCCTGTTTTAGACCATACAACGATTTCTTCAGGCAGAAAACATGATTAGGAAACCGTTTATCATAGAAACCCGGTGGTTGATGCATAAAGAGCGTCTCATTTAGTTCCCTGTGTAGAAAAGCATTCTTGACATCAAGTTGATGAATAGACCAAGCCCGTGACACAACCAAGGACAAAACTGTACGAATAGTGGCAGGTTTGACCACCGGACAAAAAGTTTCATCACAATCCACACCGACCGTTTGAGAATTACCATTAACCACTAACCGTGCTTTATAACGTTCCAATGTCCCATCTGATTTAAATTTGTGCCTAAATAACCACATGCATCGGATAACAGGGTGATCGTGTGGTCGAGGAACGAGTTCCCATGTTTCATTATCCTGTAAAGCCGAATACTCGGTTTGCATAACATGCAACCAATTTGGGTCAGTTAGAGCTTTGGCATAAGAGGTGGGAACAGGTGAGAGAGAGGTGGTGTGGTGTATGGAGGACAGGTTGGCACGGGATTTGGATCTTGTTGTCATCGGGTGTTGGTTTAAAGTGGTAGGTTGGGTAGTGGAATGGGCCGGGGTAGGAACAGTGTGAGGTAATGGGCCAGGGGATGGGATGGGCTGTGGTATTGGTACCGGACGGGGTCTGCGGGAATAGGTGAACGTGTACGGGGCAGTAGCAGGGTGGGCCTGGTGGACTGATAGGTCGGAGATGGGTGTTTGGACCGGTTGGTTAGGTTGGGCCTGTTGGGCTTGGGGGGACGGTCTATGGAAAGTGAATTCGGGTGGTGTAAGGTCATCCAAAAAATTATAGGATGAGGGTGAGTGAGGAATAGTGCAGGGAAACACATGCTCATCAAACGTCACGTGGTGTGAAATGTGGACCTTGCCTGTAGTAGGGTCAAAGCAACGGTAGCCACGAAAGTCGGGTGGATACCCGAGAAAAATACAGCGCACGGACCTATGGTGTAGTTTATGAGGCTGTGTGGCTGAGGTGTTAGGGTAACAGGCACAGCCGAACACTCGTAAGTGTTCGTAATTCGGGTGACGAAGGTAAAGGGAAAAGGTAGGTGTATAAATATTAAGCCTTTTGGTTGGTAGGATGTTGTGAAGGTAGGTGGCAGTGTGTAAAGCCTCAACCCAAAACGAAGGAGGGAGATTCGCATGAATTAAAAGGGCCCTAATAATATCATTAAGGTGTCGTATCATGCATTCTGCCCTACCGTTTTGGGATGATGTTTGGGGGCATGAGAAATGGAAAAGTAAACCGTTTTGATGAGCAAAATTTTAAATGCTAAATTGTCAAATTCACCCCCTAAGTCACACTGAAAAGTTTTTATTTTACGGTTAAATTGGGTGAAAATTAGTTGATGGAATTTTGCAAATGTGGGAAAGGTTTTGGACTTATATTTTAGGGGGTAAACCCACACGAAGTGTGAGAAGTTGTCAATTAGCACCATGTAATACTTATATCCTGTTTTGCTCGTGATTGGCGAAGTCCATAAATCGCAATGAATAATGTCAAAAGGAGCAAAAGTAAATGTATTAGATAAATGAAAAGGCAATCTTTTACTATTCGAAAGTTGACAAGAATTGCAAAGGTGACCTTTGTCCTTATTACATTGAAAATTAAAATTACGATTTAAAATATCTAGAACTTGTGCCCCGGGATGTCCTAGACGATCATGCCATGGTAAGTGGTGGGAAGCAATGAAGGTGGCTTGTGGCAGTAGTTGAGGAGGCGTGAACGTATAGAGAGTCCCGGTGCTATTATGGCGAGAAAGTGTCTTCTTAGTCTTGAGATCCTTCAAAGAAAAACCAAACGGGTAAAATTCGACAGACACTAGGTTATCACGAGTGAAACGTCTAACGGAAATAAGATTTTTAATTATTTGGGGGCTGTAAAGGATATGTGGGAGAATATAGGTGCGGTTAGGTAAGGGGTGAAAGCCCGTACCTGATCCTTTAATTGGTAAAGTCATGCCGTTACCTTTTACGACAAACAGGAAAAGTATCAGGGATGTGGATTTTACCATTTTCGTTGGTGACATGGGTTTCGGCGCCTGTGTCCATAACATTCGAAGTCCAGCCCGTGTTTGGAGAGTTAACCTGTAGATTGGCCATAGCAGCAGCTAAATCAGTTGGACACATGGGGTTATAGTTGGGCTGCTGAAATCCAGATGGGTATGGGCTGATCTGGGCCGAAGGAAAAGCTGAATAGTGGACCTGTGCTTCATGCTGTGGGGCTGCCTGCTTGTTTGTCCATTGTGGTTGCTGAGTAGGATAAGGGCATGGTGGGGTTGTCCACCAAGCCCAGTGTGGGAAAGACGACGGTGTTCCCTGATACGAGTTCGAAGCCGGCTGCTGTGAGCGGCCCCTTCGATTATACGAGCCACCACGTCCCCGACTGCCTCTACGATTGGAAGATGAATACGAATAGTCCTGTTGCTGCTGCTGATGAACCAGTAGGAGGCGGCGGCGATGGTGCAGTTGCAGCCAAGACGGTGTTCTGGGTTCCTTTTTGGGCTTCAATCCTGATAACTTCATCGTTTAGCATTGTTATGGCCTGGTCCCAATCAACACCCTGCTGATTAATCAAGGAAGCAGTGGTGTTGTATTCGGCCGGAAGACCACGAACAAGTTGAAGGACGATTCTTGATTCAGAGACGGGCTGATCCACGTCGGCCAATTGATTAGCTAAATCGGACAGTTTTGGCAATAATCATCAACCGAGGAACAAGCTGTCAATGTGAGGTTACAAAACCTTGTCTCGAGCGCCGCAGCGCGAGCCTTTTTATTACTCAAGAATTTCTTCTCGATTTTTAACCAAGCCGCTCTGGCTACAGTAGTGTCCATAAGGCGTTTCATAATATCGTCTGAAACGGTACTGTAGATCCATTGCAAGACCAAGGCGTCGAGTTCTTTCCATTGGTCATATTCTGGGGAGTTAGCGGCTGGAGGGGCTGAATCGTCTATGTGGTTTTCGACCTTGTAGGCGACAGTATGAAGGCGAAAAAGCTTAACCCATTGCGAATACGTAACCTTAGTTCCGTCCAAAGTCCGGATTTTGGATTGAATATTCGTCACAGAGTAGGCAGGGTGAAGGGGGGCGGGTTTGTTTGACGATTCAGCAGCATCGGCATCTTTTGTCATGATGACAGAAACCGAACGAATCCGGTGGGTATTGAAACGAAAAAAAAAGGGAAGGAAAATTAAGAATCGATTATGGCTGTGATACCATAAAAGCAATTGAAGGTTGTTATCTTTTCTGTGTCATTATTCACAATTAAAGGCCCTATATATAGGGAAGAATACAACCATGAAAGAAGGAAAAGATATACACATAATTATATAATGATTATCTCTAAATAACAAACACTATCTATTCCTAAAATATAGAAATATTATCGGCTGCTAAGAGTGTATACTGACTTTATGTGTTTTATATAATAGTTCTCTATGCAAATTTATCAAGAATGCCATCGCTTCTTCCAAATCGAAGAAGTGAAGAACAGACTAAACTGGCATATAAGATGTTATCTGATTGCTTCAGGTTCAAATTATGATAATCCTTTCAAGATTTTAGTTTTTTAAAATCTATTAACATTTTTACATGATTCCATTTATATGCTCTGCAGATACGCCATGCGTACTTCTAGATGCCGAGCCCAAATGCTAGTACAATATTCTGGGGAGGATTTTAGCGACAATAGTTGTCATTTGTATGTCAGATTCTTTCCTTCCAAGCTGTTAATCATGGTATTTTCATTTTTATGAGTATTATTTTAGTTTCGTAATAATATCTTAATCGTATTTTTCAGTTGCGATGTTTGCGTTAAGGGGCCTCCTGAACAGAAGAATTTGAAGGACGAAGCTCGAATTTTTATGCAGATGATTGCTGCTCAATATGTGAGTATTTTAGTGTAAACTATTGGTTTATTAATTATCGGCACCTTTCTCTTTTATAAACTGCAAATGCGAAGTGTTTATAGGGTACAATGGTGGGTAGGGCTGTAAACAAACCGATCAAGACCTGTTCATGTTCGTCTGTTAAGCTTTTATCGGACAAGTGAATGGTTCACGTACATTTAACTGAACTAGATTTCTTGTTTTTGTTCGTGTTCGTTCATTAAGGAAATGAACTTGTTCGCGAGCGGTTCACGAAATCAAATGAACAAACACAAATTAACACAATGTTTTATTTGATTTGGCTAACAAAGAATGGTCAGTATAAACAGTTCAGTCTGGCTACTTAGTTCGTGTTGGTGTTTATTTTAACATTCATATTCATATGTTAAGTTACATATAAAATCAACACATAATTGATAATACTCATATATAATATTGCTTTATATTTAATAATTTTTCGTATATCTATATGATAGATTAGAAAGCCATTAAAAAGTATTAGAAGCCTTTAATGAAAAAAACATCATCAAACAACATTAACGAACATACACACGTAAGCGAACACATTATTGAACTTTCACGAACAAATGTTACGAATATGGTCTTTGTTCGTGTTCATTCATTTAGTTAATCGAACACCCATGACCTATTGGTCTAGTGGTACGATGTCCCCCTTGCAAATGTGAGGTTGTGGGTTCAAATCCTTGCAAATGCAAGGTAAAGGTGGAATTTTGTTGTTAAAAAAAGTTAATTGAACGGAATTTATTGTTCATATTTGTTCATTTGTTAAACAATCGAACATAAACAAACTTCCTGTTGGACAGTTTACGAACGTTAATGTTCGGTTCATTTACAGCCCTAATGGTGGGTCATGAGCCAATATAATATAAAAACTCAAAAATTGGATTTCCATTGTTTTATAACTAATACTGAACATGCTAACATCCAGAATAAAATAAACAATTTGGAAGGCTGTTATGATGATGATGATGATGATAACTATAATCATAATATACGCATGGAGAAGCCAAATGTGAAGATGTTTGTTTGTAGAATTCGGGAACAGGTATTGTTTCTGGAACTTGATTTGTCATTTATTTATACCCTCAACCTGTGTGCAACTGTGCATATATATATATATATATATATATATAGCATTCTGTTTTTGGACTTTTTATAATATAGCGAATCATGTGGGGATTGGATGCTTGTGCTTCTTTGACCATGGTCAACCAAAATCTGAAACATGTCAGCAGCTATATTGTTGTTAACTGTGGTTTTGTATGCACAGGATCAACGATTTTCTACCACTGATCTGTTATGGTGGCGAGGTCTCGCACGTATCTTGGAAGACAAAGGGTTTCTTAGAGAGGGAGATAACTAGGTAAATATATGATAAAAGTTAGTTGCTTTTTTTTTATGCTATTATCATAACGTTCATGCTCGATCTATTGATTTTGGATTGACCTGTTTAAATGGTTTAGTTAAACAGGTCGACCAACTAACCCATTAATGACCTGTTTAACACTTTTGTTTCTACAACCCAGCAACTCACTTAACATATTACAACTTGGTGTCTTGGTTTTCACTCTCCAACCTATTTGACACTTTTAGATAAACGGGTAAAATGGCTCATCTTCAGGATACATGATTTTACGTGTGTGCAGGTTAGGGTCGATGTTTTTAACACAAATAAAAAATATGGTCTATACTCGAGTCCATCAATTCAGCCCGCTAACCTGTCACGTATTACTGTTTTTTTACGGTGACATTTTTTTTACTAATTGGGTAGACTTAACATAGTACTCGTATATTTTAAAAGGTTATAATTTTCTACAGCTTGTATACAGCTAGTTTTCTTTTTTTTTTATCCGGCAATTTTTAATGGTGTTTGAAAACTTTGATTGTGGTAGATGATTTAAATATACATGTTTAATATGTAGGGGTGTAAATCGTGTTGGGTTGGCGGGTTCACGTTGATGGGTTGAAGAAGCTGGCCCATCTACTTGTGTTGTGTCGAACCCACTTAATATCATGTCGTGTTAGTGATTTAGTAATAATTTGAACAATAAACTATTCCAAGTCATATGAAACGTTTTTGTAATTTATGTTATTTTAATTGTTTTATGTGCATTAACAAACTCCAGTTTATATTTTTCGCTCGAGATTAGTATAAGCGAATGCAAATAGTCGGATAATGGGCAGCTATAACTTATAAAACAAAATTCTTGGAAGTGAAGAGTAGAGAAAAAGGTTTAAACGGGAAACTAATTGCATTTTTATAACTTAATAGTTTTATAAAAAATTAAAAATCAGAATATTTACTTTGAAGTTTTAACGTTTTATCTCTAAGATCAAATTGTTAACTTCTTTAAAAATTCTTGAATGGGTTAACAGGTTAACCCACTTTTTAACGGGTCGTGTTTAGGTTGACCCATTTTTTTTATGGGTTGTGTTTCGGGTCGTGCCAGCAATTTGCACCCTTAATGTATAGGATCAGGATTATTTTAGAACTTACTAATAATTTGAGAACTCTTAACAACCAATCATTTTGTTAATTTGTTTTATATATTTAATATTAGTTGAGGGTAGTGATGATATTTTATTTATCTGGTACGTTTGGTGGGGCCCACATTGCTTGATGTTAATCGACTGAAAATAAGTGCATCTTTGCAGGCTCATGTTCAGATAAAATATCCTGAACCAACGAAACTCGGGTTGGAGTTTGTATTTGAGGAAACCGAGACGGAGCAAGAGTTTAATGTTTGGCCCGAAGCAGATATGTTGCTTGCTGAAAGCAGGCCCAGATCTTCTTCAGGTTGGGCTGATTCCGAGATTCGTAAGAGGGGGTTATCAAGAAATCGACCATGGAAACAACCACGCCGAACGAACAAGCAAACAGTTAGAGGGAGATTAGCTGCTAAGCTTTCAAAATAATGCATGTAACATTATGATATATACTCTTTTTCAAACAGCTTAAATGTAATTTTTTGATAAGTAATCAAATCTCATTTTCATTGAAATTATGACACATTCAAGATGGCTCATATAGTTTTTCTACCATTTCTATATACATGGGTATATTCCATCAATAGCAAGGCTATGGGAGGGTCTGGGGAGGGTAAAATGTAGACAACATTACCTCTACCCTATATGGATAGAGAGGCTACTTCCAGTGAGATCCCCAGCTCGATAGTAGTTTTGCATCAAGCCTTGGACATAAAACTCACAACACTCAACCATCGAGACATCGACCGATTGGTGCATGTACCCCTTTCTTTCGGCTATCAACGCCACCACATGATACCTGATTAACCTTCCGTCACTTTTAACATTATTTTCACGAGATTAGTAAAATAACGTCAAAATGTAGTGTTTTATTCAAGTGTGAAGATGAGGCGTAGCATTTGGACAAGTCTAGAATCTTGCTCACTGCTGAATTTATGATAGTTTAGAAATTCAAACTAGCAAGACGATAAAATCCACGTTCTAAGTATGTTTGCTAATCAATGACCTAAAGTTCATAGATGTTTGTAAGAATAACCTGAGAGAAATCTATGTCTTCAGATTTACGTTCTTGAGCAAACTAATCTTGTCTTTAGAGAGTTCAAGTGTCTTTAAAGAGTTCAAGTGCTAACGGGGCAACCCTTTTGCCTTTTATATCAATGTAAACATAACCTTTTATTGGAACTCAAGTGACAATTAAATAAAACCGATCACTATACATCACAACGAGGTTCCGCTTGTAACTTAAGTGATTAGCTTAAACATAAAGAATAAGGAAAACCCTGTAACATCTTAGAACGGTGAAGTGACAATAAATTATTTCTTGCATTTTCATGAAAACGATGACAACATTGAGTAGAGCTATGGTGACAGATAGTCGGGGGCATATGATACGTGTCTATTTTAGTAGTAAAATTTATTTAGTTAAGTCGGTTAGTTAGTTAACTAAATCAAATGTTAGCTATAAGTAGATGGGCCAAAGCACAAATAAGCTCGGTCATATTGATGATAAAGTAGTTTCATTTTCCCTCTCGTTTAAATTAAACTGTGTGTTATTGTGTGATTAGCAATCCTCAAGAACTATTCTCGAATCTTTGGTTTTTTTCTAGTTGTTAATTGGGTGTTTGACCACTACGAGAGGGATACAAAGAGAAAGAAAGTCGTCACAAAAGGGGATGGGGAAGAGGGCCAAGAATCAGCCACTATCTTGTAGGGTTATTAGTGCACGCACGCACACACAGACACACAAAAACACACATGGGCTTGTTTTTCGCAGTAGGCAAATTTTGTTGGCTTGTCGGTTTATTATCGCATCTTTATCGACCCATAAATGAAACCAATCTTGTTTTTCGCAGTATGGGCGTGAATCATTGATTTTCACCAAGATTGATAATTTACCTCCATTCAGTTTTATCAAGACAAACATAAGTCCCGGTTGATTTGAAAGGTGTACATTGTATGGATTTGATGGATCCGTGTTTACATATTTGGGATTAGAGTTTTGGTTTTGTTTGTCGTGGAAAGAAGAACAAGGGGCAAAAAGAGGTAGTATGAACCATGTAAAGAAATAGTAATTGCAAAAGCATGATATGAATGTGAAAAATTATTGTATTCAACATATAAAAATACAGAGAATATCTATACACAAATCTATATCTATATATTCTAATAAAGTAAAATAACTGTGTACACTTTTCATCTTTTGGTTAATTCTTACAATTGTTTTCCTCTAAAACTAAGATATTATTTGACCATAATATATGTAGTAGATTAATATTTAGTTACTTTCCATTTACACTCATATTATATCTATACATTTGTATAAAAATAAATGTTAACATACTATTTTACTATATACTCCAAAATATTTGGTGAAATCCAAAAATCAACAACAAACCATGTTTCTCAAAGAATATAATTTCAAATGTTATCAGTAACATATTTTACTATGTATATTGTAAAGAAAAACAAAACTCGAATATGTTTTCATTTTACAAAGTTACTTTTTAATCATTAAATTATAAATATATGCTTAAAAGTCAATCCATTTTTTTAAATTAATCCATTTATCTATTATTATTATTATTATTATTATTATTATTATTATTGTAAATTGTCATATAAATTTAGAAATTATAAGTATATGCTTTAAATTTATCAATTTATTTTTTCGGCTAATTTAATAAACTATATATATATAGGGGCGAGTTAACGTACAATAATCGCTTAACGTACATTACATACGCGAAATACGTTCCACTAAAACGTTCAAGGTTAAAAACACTAATACGTTCAACAAATTCACAACCTTTAAATGTTCATGTTTAAAGTTTATCAAAATTGATCGATTGAAGCTTCAAATTGACGATTACTTGGATCGATTTCAAGGTTAATTGATCAATTATGTTCAACAATTTCAATTGCTCAATTTGACAACTGACATGTGAGCAACGATTGATGCTTGTGTCGGAAGAAGATGGTGGTCACGACGGTAGACGATGGTCGCAACGGTGGATGGTGGACGGAATCATTGAACGACGGTGGTGAAGGTGGACGGAATCGACGGGAGAAGAGGTTGACGAAGGCCGACTCGTGTAATTATGATCTTAGGGTTAGCATGGTTATTGAAGATCGACGTTCCAGAATGTCGCGTACCTATTGTACGATAATAGATTAATGTATCGGATCTTTTACCTATATATATATATATACGAATCACTTTCAGATATAACAAAGTTTATCATATTTAATTTCTTAGTTTTATATTTATCAATGACTGTTTTGGGTTTTTTTTGGAACTTAAATTTGATTTTTGTGAGTCTGAAGTGGATAAATAGATTGCTTGGTACAAGTTAATTACATTTATGTCAAAATTTGTTACAAGTCAAAAATGTGAAATTAGTATTTTTTTTAAAGTTTGAGAATGCAAATAGATTTAGCGTCAAATTTTTTCTGGGTTCAAAGTGCTGACTTAAATGTCAAACAGATGAAAGTTGGAATTTTAAACATGAAACGGGTTTCAAATTTATTTTCAAGGCTATTTTTGAAAATAATCAAAAGGTTCGGAATTTGCCAAATTGACTATTTTCCATCGACTATTAAAATATAAGAAAAGATTGAGAACACTTTCGACATGTCACCCCCAAGCCTATCAATGCTTCTAACTTTTATCAAATTTGAATATTTATGTCAACATTAGCTTTTCCGTCAATTGTGATTAGAACGTAGTATAAGAATTATGTCATGCAAAACTATGTTCAAATGAAACACATATTCACAAAATTTAATGGGTTAACATGTTATTTTTTATGTTGTCATTATGACAAAGTCGAGAAGCCTGACGTGAGGTCGAAGACTCACTCAAAAATAAACCGATTACAACTAATTAGATAGCAGTAAGCGGGTGTCGAACACAGAGAGTTTGTGGAAAATGTGTTACTAAGTAGCCTTGTAATTAATATATAAAACTAAATGCAGAAAACAAATTCAAGTATTTGGTTGGTTTATTTTATTAACGAAAATAACTGAAAACAATTTAACAAGTTTAACTGAATTAATAAAAATAATGCCCTCTCCCGATTTCAAGTTTCCATTGTTGATAATGTTAACGTTTACTTTTGGGATAAACTACATAGACATAGTTCGCGAGTGTGTGTTTGATTGTGATAAAAGAGGAATAAATACTTGGATTGTAAAAACACAAGGTTGCCACTCGATAATCAGTTTTATATAGTTAACCTAATTCCCTTCCAATAAATCCCGATTGCCTATGGCACCGAGAACTGATAGTCAAGAACACGAATTATACCATACTAACAATTACTAATCGAACTCACAATCACCATAGTAATACAATAATAAGATCAAACTACTATCCCACAAATAACATAAACGAAAAACAAGTATTCAATTGAAAACCTTACAATTCGTGAGAACACAAAGAGAATTAGCCACACATAGTTTGATTCATCATCACATCAATTCGAGTATGCATATGAATCACAAACACCAAACTAATGATTACAATCACCAAAATATTGTTCTTGTACTCCAAATTCGTCTCTAGGGTGTTCTTGAATGAGAGTAATTGAAAAGACACCCAAAAACTGAATAAAACAAGCTGAAACGACAGTTAAGATTGTCGGACCGTGGCCCACGGTTCACACCGTGGGTCACCGTCCTTTCCACGTGGTCCATGAACCGACAGTACGGTGGGTTCTGGACCTTTTTGATAAGTTGGACTGTGGCCCACGGTCCAAACCGTGGGCCACGGTGGTCCTCAGCCACCGACTTCATTTTTTCTCATTTTCACGCCTCTCTCGAGTCTCCGGTTCCTTCGGTTGCTTCGTTATACACCATAATAACTCCGGAACCTCCTTTTAACCTTCAAATAACCACATAGCAGTAGTTATCCAGTTCCCATGAAATTAACACTTGATGCATAGATTTTATATCGATTAAGCACACTTACGGGTCATACTCCGATGCACCCGTCACATTCCCACACTTAACCATTGCTTTCCCCCAAGCAACACCTCAACAACAATTTTTTTTTCATTTTCAATTTATAACCGCCAATCATACCAACAATTCCGGTTCAGTAAAGGTCCCAAGTCATACCCTATTCCCTCATTTCTATCGGTTTGCACTAGTATACTTGATGTTCTATTTAAACCATAGAATTCTAACCAAACCTAACATGCTTTTGATTTTTACCCATACATAACACACATTTACACATTAACCCTCTTCATGGTGATCATACACACATTTTCACAAATAACCAATTCTCCTCGCATACGCTTGTACAATCATCAAATCTCCACCTATGTAAATGCTTTGACATAAATGCAAATCAAGAGGGCTTAACACGGGTTATAATGGGGCTGGTGTAAGGGTATGAAAGGGAATATTTAAAGTAGCTCAAACTATCCGATTCGGCTTATTACAAAACAACTAAGTAAACAATGAAATAAACAACTATATACATCACTAACTTCTCTTTTTTTTCTTTTTCTTTTTATTTATTTATTTTTATTTTTTTTTTCACCACATAATACTTGAACATTGAATCCCTAACACAACTTTTTTTAATAAAGCATAATAAACATAATGCTTAATACATCTTATTGATAAATACTAAAACAATTACAAAGAAACCTATTAATCCGGATCGTCTCGCAATATAACATCGGGGTTGATTGAATAAAAGAATAGGACCAACAAAGTTTACTAAAGGAACCAACCCCCTCTCATTATCCATGCTCATATATGTGACGTATGAGGCCCAACCCCCAAAACCCATACTCGCACTCATCCAGACGAGGCTCAACCTAATTGCCTCTATCACTTTTGCGCTCATGCCAAGCTAAGATCTCGAAATGCACTAATTGCACAAGTTCTATCGGAGAATATCAACTTTCTCACCAATCTTTACTTTTTCAATTCTCGAGTGTAAACGAACATGTTATGCAAATTATTGCACTGAAAGCATGCTAACCTTGATTAGAAAACTACATAACCTCCTTTTAGAAACAACTATGCAACATGTTATTTAGGGAATTGTGACCATGAAAAGGGACCAAAACCTTACCCCGCCATCTTACCACTTTTCGGTTTCTTTAAACATTTTTTAAAATTTTTCTGATTTTTTTATTATTTATTATTTTTTATATAAAACGAAAATTTCCCTCATCCCCACACTTGGGATACATTGTCCCCAGTGTACGGTTTTGAGAAAAAGAAAACAACAAACTACCACTTAAAAACACCCTTCTTCTTACACAACCCACAACACTAAATCATAAGTATTTCATCCTCCACCCATCCACCCAACAATAAAATAAAATAAAAAACACAAATGATAACAACTATACAGAAATATACAGAGCGGTGTTCCCCTGGTAAGACGAGACTCAATCAAAAGCAAGGCGGTTGGCCGGCCCGAAGATGGACGTCATGAAGTCCGAAAATTGCCCAAAATTAAACGCCCCATCGCCGCCGCTACTACCTTCTTCTTAGGGTGGTGGTGGTGCCATTGACTGCACTGGGCCAACCCACATTGAATGATGAAGATGTGGTTTAGCATAACGTACCGTACTGTCATATGGTGGTAGGGTCGTGTAATCACCATTGGTGGATCCAGTACAACCAGTTCACCTGCATGCCATTGATCATGCATGCGTCTGTTCCTATCATCCATATATCGCATGTTCATTTCGTGCTCCCGCCCCTAAGCTTGGGCACGGTTCCACATGTCCAATCTATCACGCCTCTCCTTTTCGGCCTGCTCAACATAAGCCCCCATGAAAGTCTTATGGTCGAATAAAGCACGATATTCTTCCAACCAATTTTCATAGGTTGAAGGCCTATTCCTTTCTACCACCTCGTTCATCGACCCCATATGGGCCCAATTGTTACCATATGAATTATAACCTGTAGAATAATACCAACCCCCGTGTTGTGAACCACTACCACCACCTACATCCATGTACTCCGGTTCACCTATATCCTCCACTTCTTCCACTTGTTCACCTACCTCCACTTCCACATCTTCTCTTATCACCCTCCATCTCACATTATCGCTCACAAGTTGATGATGTCTATCAGTTTGTGCATATATCCATCCCGGTAGATCCGACAACTTGAATTCTTTGAACACTTTAGTCATTCCCATAGAATTCTCATTAATCATACCATGATTCTTCAATAATGCGGTGATCAGTCGACAATGTGGTATTAACTTCCGCTTGTTGCTTTCGCGACTGATCCAGATGTTGTGCATCACCAAAAAGCGAAAAGAGATTAGTGGTTTCCCGCACATCTATGCGTACAAAACTGGAATGTCACTATTTCTTAAAATTGAAATGTCCCCCCTGACGGGGCACCACATTGTACAAACAAATCGACATTAACAGTTTCGTTTCAATATTAAGGTCATTTATCTTAGTTTGTGTGCTCAAACCCCGACCCCCTTTTAGAACCGTTGTCAACATGTTGTGCCATTGTGGATGCTTGTCGGGGCTTTCAAACAAATCTTTGACCGAAGGGTACACATACGAGTTACTCGGTTTACTATCAAATAAAGCAATCTGATTAAACGTGTCAAATGACATCCACAACTTCCCGTCCACCCACTGTTCCGATCAGTTTCATGTCTCAACTTTTCTTATACGCGGGACATCTCAACGTTGACACCCATTCCTAAATCTCCTTATCGTACAAAGTATCATGTTCTCCATCATAACACTCAAGCGCCGCTTCCCAACCTACCTGGCGTTGGGCAATGGGCGCAATGTGGCGCTTTGATGACGCACTTTGCACTTATCTCCATCGGATCATCAAGGGACTAAAAGTAAAAAAATTGAGTTCAGCGTGCCATCGCGATACGCGATGAGCCCAGAACAAGGGTCATCGTGATACGCGATGCACCTTAATGACTCAGCTAGACACGTGTCAGCATGTAGTATGGCGGTGGATAATATACGGAACCACGATACGCGACGGGATTGCCAAGGCCCATCGCGTATCACGATGGGTTGCAAGTTCAACCTATAAATAGAGGGTTCACGGCTCATTCATTTATCACACCGAACTTTCTCTCTCTAGAATATTTTCTCACTCTACCTCGATTTCCATGCCTATACCGACGATACCTAGAAGTGCGTGCCACCCGAAAATAGCTCGGCATTCTATCTCGAAGTACGTGCACGACACGGCGACTAGCATATGTCGCCTCGTTTTACGTGCCAACCTTGAAGTTCGTGCTAAGCCCCGAAGTTCGGACGATTTAAACACTAGTACGCGATATATAGTCGAAGTGCTGCTCGTACAAGCTTAGGCATATAAGCTCCAAAATACCCGTGTAAGGTAGGGGTTTTGCCTAAGTCATTATTTTATTATTATATTATATGGCTTAGACCATAGTCAGGGTTATAGCCCAAACCTTGATCATAATTATGTTTACATAAGCTTTAAACATACAAAGGATTATAGTAATGTTTCTTTGCAATTAAGAAACACCAAATTTAAATTAATGAGGATATAGTCAAAATATAGTTTCTTCACGATTAAGAAACATAACATTTTATATACAAGGAATATAGTTAAAACATTGTTTCTTCATGATTAAGAAACATAAGATTTTACATACAAAGGTAGCAGTCAATGAATGTTTCTTCTTGAAGAAGAAACATATTATAGATGTTTCTTCATGAAGAAGAAACTCAGCTTATGATTTGGTAAATAAACAAAAAGACTACAGGTCTAAATACTTTATTCAAACAAATGATCAATCAAGGTTTAAAGCTATCAAAACCAGACTAAAGGTCTGTAGCCGGATCAAGATACGATCCGGGTATTTATCTAAACCTATTTTATTATAGGTTAATCATCAATATATCAATCATTCACAGTCAAGGTTTCAAACGCACACCGACGGTACAGGTGAATACGTTAACCTTTATAAACAGTCAAAACATATTTATACTCTATAAGATGAATGGGTTGTTTGTCTTAAAGAGTTAGTCAACGTTTACATGAGAATGCAAGATATTTAAAACATTATAATACAAAGTAGAAAATAAAAGCAACTCAGACTGATTACATATGTGTCTTGATCCAA
This sequence comes from Bidens hawaiensis, assembly GCF_021521415.1. Lineage (NCBI taxonomy): Eukaryota > Viridiplantae > Streptophyta > Magnoliopsida > Asterales > Asteraceae > Bidens > Bidens hawaiensis. The sequence goes on along the minus strand of NW_027495113.1, from coordinate 91,233 downwards.
ACATAACTGTTCAGCCTAAACAGTCAAAAACTACGTGGCCGCGGGCTAACAGTCATAACTAGTTCTCCATGGGCTACGTGGCTCGGGGAACACTTTTGTGTGTGTAGGGCAGTGTTAAAAATACTTGAAGTAGAAATATTTCCACTGAGCTTGTCAAGAAAACTATATTTATATTTTTAACGGTAATTTATATATTTTTGATGTCAACGATTCACCAGCATATCGCTGACGTATTTTCCCATGTTTCAGGGAAACAAATTAGCACATGTAGCAAGAAATTATAGTCATTCATGAAGATAGACGCTCGCAATGTAAAGATGGCTCAGTTTTAAGTTATTTGAATATTATAAACAAGATTTAAACATGATTTATAAATCAAACACTTGGGTATATTATTGATGAGCGAAAAGCTATATATAGATATTAATAACTAATTCTCGCAATTCAACACTAAGTCTTAAATTTATAAAACCAAACAATCCTAACTAAACTTCACACAAACGACAAGTGTACCGGTCGTGTAGCAGCACAGTCTAATGGAAGTCCGGATGTCGAACACAAAGACACGTGAGAACGGCTTAGATAATTAAACCTAATCTAAGTCCTGCCTAAATAATATATTTATTTATCTTAATTAATTAAACTAACTAAACTTAACTAACCTAACTTAGCTAACGGTGAAACTTAACGGAACTAACGATAATAAGAAAACGAACTACCTAAGTAAGATGACTTAACGGGTATAGGATGGATCAGGTGCTAAAAAGTGTTTGAAACCGACTTCTAAAGATGAACTTAGATAGATGCAATCAAAGCAACTGGGTCCCCACGGTCAGTTTTACCAGAAAACCCTAACAACGTCTACTTAGCTTTTAATTCACGGTTGTTTATTTACGTACCCTAATGATTTATTACTTGGTCCGTATCAAAATCACAATCCTCACTAAGGCTTGATCTAACTACAAACCTAGGAAGAGAGGGGTAATTCAATAATAAGGATAATATAACTCAACTTACAAACTAACCTAGTCAATTGCTATAAACCGCACGTGGTCTCGCAACGGGTAACTAAATCAACTAAAGCAGAGAGATAACTAACCCCTAAGGTCTTGGTCCAACTCAAAGGGGATGATCCTACTGACTTAAATGATTCAAGAAACACAAACCCTAATGGCACGCATCTACCACAATCAATCAACACACTCAATATTAACCGAACTAGCAATTAATGACTACACGAAACAAATTCATGCAATAATCAACTACTTGGGGCTCATGCAACCTAAAATACATCTAATGGCAGCAAGGTTCATGGAATAATATCACAAATCATGAACTTTACAATAGCTAAACAATCAAACACGAAATCAGCACCCGAAAAGTGATAAATCAACCGTTAAACATCAAACCTAGGAGATTATAACCAATCTAGCCAATCATAATCAATGAAGGGTAGAAAATATATATAAAAATGATGAACATGTTCATATAAATCTGATTACAAAAGGTTTGAATGATTAAAACTCATAAACGAACTTAAAATCGTTAAAACAATCAAAACCGACAACAGAAGGATAAAAGATATAACAGTAAGCTTGTCCTCATTTGTTTCTCCCTTAGAGTAGGTGTAAGATGGCTGGAAAATTCAATAAAAATCGTTCATAGGGTTTAGGGTTTTTAAATATATCATTAAGCACCCCTTCCTAATATAAAACATGTTAAAACAAGCCCACAAGGCCCACTAGAAGACAAAATAGACGTTTTTATGATTTCTCAACATTCTTGGAAGCCTTGGGACATGTTGGAATCCACCACATGCTGCTTGAATGGTATGACTTGGTCGCGTAGCGTGGCCAGGCCATTTTTTGACTTTTTTCGACTTCCGGCTCGTTTATCTTCGTACGCGTATACCGACTTCATTAGATTCCCGTTTAAGCTGATTTCTTCTTCAATTAGACTCGGTTTTTCGCTCTCTTCAACCTTGGAATCTAAAATAATCACAAACATGTAATTTCATGCAAGAATAATAAATAATCGTTAATGGTTTACGCACAAAACAACACAAAAACGGGATAAAACGCTATGTGATTTGCCACACATCAAATATCCCCACACTTGTTTTTCGTCCCTGAAAAAGAAATTTACACAGGATCATAACCAAGTGAATAACAACAAACTCCCACATTATTTATCATTACTAAAACACAAGAAACAGCTCGACATATTGACCGCGATTGCCGGTATATTTGTCCACTTTAAACCCAGCCACTAACCAATCAAGCACCCCATTGCATTAAGCGTTTTATGCTTAAAAGCTACGTGTAACGCCCTGAAATTCGATTGGTAAACTAGGATCGTGAAATCATCGGAAACTATAGACTTTGGGATTCTGGACGATAAGTTCGGAACCCATATCATTGGAAAAATCTGCTTTTATCATTTAAAATGTTTATTTTATAAAACGACATTTACGCCTGAAAAATATTAATTTTTATGCTTTCGAAAAATTAAATGTTCTTATTTAAAAAGATTTCAAATAATTATTCGGAAAATGGTTTTATAAAAGTTTTGCTGAAAAAGTTTTAGTTTGTTTAAAAACTTATGAACTCGACTAGTCTTGACCCGTCGGTAGCCTAAACCCGAACCCGAGTCACCCGAGTATTTAAGCGGAAAATCAAGTATTCTTACACCATCTCTTTCATTTCCACCAACACTTCCCACCCAAACACTCTCATTCTAGAGAGAGAAACTAGAGAGAGAAAGTCTTCAAACTTCAAATCCGAGTCCACAAATCTGTTTGTTGTTATTCTTGGTAAGATCTTCTTGAAAATCATCCATTTTCATAACCATTTTCGGCCTCAAATCGAGCAAAAACACCCACTTTCGTTTCTAGAGTTTTCGGGTCAAAAACCGTCTTGTTTTGGTGTCAAAATGCAGGCTTTTGTGTTTAAAATCACTAGGAATCGATAGCCCTTTCAATCCCGAGCATTTCCATGTCAAAAACTTCGATTTTGGGTCAAAAATCTGGAAAATCTGAAAAACCCGTAGGTTTCTCCGTCGCCCAGCTTGAAGGAGTCGAATCAGACTCATTCGATCGAACCAGTCGATCGAATCAGTCCAGTCGATCGAATCAGTCCAGTCGATCGAATAGGAAAGCAACCGAATGGTCTCCAACTCATTCGACCGAATGAGTTTCGTATTCGATCGAACGAGTGTCTATTCGATCGAACAAGTTCCATGTTCGACCGAACGAGTTTTTCCAACTGGTTCGACCAAATGTGTTTCTAGTTCGATCGAGTGTGCCACAGATTCGATCGAATGTGTGTCTATTCGATCGAACGTGTTCCTATTCGATCGAATCAAGCCAGAACCAAGCTGTTTCGTCTTTAAAACCCAGTTTTTGCTCGAGGCCGCGTAAGCTCGTTTTCTTAGACTTATAGCACGTTGTTAACCTTATATTTATGTTCAACTCTAGGCTAAGGAGGTCTATTGTAGCACCATCCTAACCCGAGATCAAGGTGAGTTCATAGCCCCTATTTAAGCTTTTCAAAACTATGGGGTGGAAACATGGTAACTTTACACGTTTGGATAAAAATCATTTATGCAAACACTCTTTAAACTATAAACTTTTGGATTTCTACACACGTGCGGAAATCCACCAGCTTTTTAAGAATCTATAAACTTTGGAAATCTATGAACATGGGGAAAACCCATCAACTTATGGAGACCTAAGAACATTGGAAATCAATGAGTATGGGAAATTCTATGAACATTGACATCATGGGAAATGGGAATCATATTCATATCATCATAGTCATTGTGTCAGCATGGAAATCTAGAGATCAAAGCATCATGAGTTGAATTGGACGCGAGAGTCTATTCTACTCTCGGTAGAACTCGCGACCATGAGTGGCATTCTATTCTCGGTGGCACTCGTAACTCATGGGATTTCATACTAGTCTCGGTGAAATCCATAACTCTTGAGGATCTATACTAGTCTCGGTAGGGACCAAGGGAACCCAGGATTCTTTGGGGAGTCTATCCTACTCTCGGTAGAACCTAGCTGAGCCCTGGATGACAAGAACGAGGTAGTCTTGGTTTAAGTCTTGCGTGGGATCAATCAAGTCTTGTGTGATCATTGAGTTTCATCTTCATTCATCATCATCATCATTTATTCACCATCATCTTGGATACTAGTAAACTGTGGGATCTTGGTGTTGGTTTATCTAGTAAACTTAGCATGCTCAAATCTATATGTCCTTATTTATGCTTAACTGCTATGTGCTACATGTATCGTTGGGAGACCACAAATCTTTGAGTAATCTTATCACAAACGACTCTAATGGGAGAATAATAAGCCCGCCGAGAGTCCAGGAGAACATTTCATGTTTTACTTACTACAAAAACCTCTTTGGGAAAACCAAGAGACCTTTTCTTACAAACCATCTTAAAACCGGGTATTATATCCAAACATAGTAGTATAAGTTGTAGGAGTGGTGGGTTAGCCGCAGGTACACCCTATATATAAACCCCTACAACCTATACTAGTATGTTTGTGTATAAACTCTTTTTCTTTAAACCTATGAATTCACTCATCTACTTTATGTAGTTGACAGTTTGTTACATGTTTTCAGGAAATAATGCAGCAAGAAATCCCTAGCAAGTTTAGAGGCCTTAGAGTGATGAAGGCTAGTCTAGGAGTTGTTTGGAAACTTGATATTTTGTATTAAAACAGTTTGTTTCATGTTACCTGGATGGTGTAATATTTGACATTTTGGTTATGTTTATGCATTTAGACTTTTATACTATTGTGCTCAACAATCACGACTTAGTCGCCGCGCCTCGATTATTCCGCCATCACGATCGGGGTGTGACAGATTGGTATCAGAGCCAGTGGTTATAGGGAATTAGGAAACCGACCTAGACTATAACCTAGGATCCTTGACTCTAGATAGCTCATGCATCACAATCACATGTCTACACTTATATACGTGCTGCGTGCTTATGTGTTGCATATTAACTGTTAATCTCTTGAGCCATGTCATTCTGTGTTCTTGGTATAATCTATGTCCTCTATTCTTAATCTTTGGCGTGTCATTGATTCTATTTAACGCTCGTTTCTTTTTTCGTTTTGTCAAGAATGCCTCCCAGACGTGCACCCGCCCCCTTGGACTCCGCTGATCTAGCCAACCTTATAGCCCAGCAGATCGCGGCTGTGTTACCAGGCATGGTAACAGCCATCAGCCAGGGGCTGAGGCAAGAAGGAACCTCTGGGGCCAACCAAATTCCAGCTCAGAACGCAAATGAACCAGCAAATAAGCCATTCAAGGACTTCATGGCTACCAAACCCACCAGCTTCAGCGGTTCAGAAGGCGCCGTTGGTCTCCTCCAGTGGATCGAAAAGATGGAGGCTGCCTTTGTTATTAGCTCGTGCCCTGAGACACTGAAAGTCACGCACGCGGCAAGCATGTTGTCTAAACGCGCGCTGACCTGGTGGAACAACGAGATAAGAACCCGCGGGCGTGAGGCTGCCTTGGCCATGACCTGGTCGGAATTTGTAGCTTTGGTTACCCGCGAGTTCGTACCTCGCAGTGAGGTGCAGAAACTTGAAGCTGAGTTTTGGGTGCACAGAATGAAGGGCGCTGATCACCAAGGGTACACGGAGCGTTTTCACGAGCTCTCCCTTCTCGTACCACACTTGGTCACCCCTCCCTCCCGGGCTATTGAGCTTTACATCAATGGCCTACCTGACACTGTCCGTGGAATCGTTATCGGGGCTGACCCATCAACCCTACAAGCGGCCATTGAACTAGCTGCCCGACTGACCCAGGACCAGGTTAAGACTGGGGTCCTAGCCAAAGGTACGGGCAAGGCCGCTGAGGGCTCATCCAAAAAGATCAACCGCATCAAAAAGCGTAAGGCTAGCAGTTACGCGATGGTTACTCCCGCAACCCCAATCAGCTCTGTCGCTCCTGCTCCCACCCCTTCCGGAAGGCCAAAGAGGGAGTACACTGGGGTTCACCCCAAGTGCGGCACTTGCCAATTTCATCACCCTGCCGGAACCCCGTGCTGGAAATGCACGAACTGTGGACGTTTGGGGCACCTAGCGGAACGCTGCAGATTTCAAGGTAATCAACTGGCAATACAGAGCAGCAGTTCCCAACCCAGCAACACTCGAGGCTGTTTCGAGTGTGGAGCCACGGACCACTTCAAGAGCAGGTGTCCTCGTCTTGCAAATCTTCCTCCGGCCCGAGGCCGAGCCTTTACTATTGGCGCTGCTGAAGCTCGCCAAAATCCTGACGTCATTACTGGTACGTTCATCCTTAACAATCTCTGGGTTTCTATTCTATTTGACACGGGTGCAGATAGGAGTTTTATTTCTAGCGAGTTGGTCCCATTGCTTAATCTAGGAACCTCTGTCTTAGACCCCGCTTTCTCTGTCGAAATGGCAAACGGAGAGTCTACCCAAGTGAACAAAATCGTTCGCAATTGCACGCTTACGTTTGATCAGACGTCTCTTAACATTGACCTCATCCCTATGCAATTGGGAAGTTTCGATGTAATTGTTGGGATGGATTGGTTGTCCATCAACCACGCGGAAGTGGTGTGTGCTGAGAAGCTCATTCGCGTTCCTTGTTCTTCTGGCGAGTCCATAATTATTCAAGGAGAAAGATCAGGTAGATGTCTGAAATTAATCTCCTGCTTTAAAGCTCGGCGATGCATTCGAAAGAAGTGTCTCGCCTTCCTAGCTCATGTCTCCATCAAGAAATCTTTGGGGAAGAAGCTCTCTGATGTCCCCGTTGTGCGTGAATTTCCAGACGTTTTTCCTAAAGACTTACCCGGACTACCTCCTAGCCGACAAGTCGAATTCCACATCGAATTAGTTCCCGGTGCAACCCCCGTGGCAAAATCTCCGTATCGTTTGGCTCCGTCAGAAATGCAGGAATTGTCGAGCCAGCTACAGGAACTACTAGACAAGGGTTTTATTCGCCCTAGTTCATCTCCATGGGGAGCTCCAGTCCTCTTCGTCAAGAAGAAGGACGGATCTTTCCGGATGTGCATAGACTATCGTGAGCTTAACAAACTCACGGTCAAGAATCGGTATCCATTACCAAGGATTGACGATCTTTTCGACCAGCTGCAAGGAGCCACTTACTTTTCCAAGATCGACCTACGCTCAGGTTATCACCAAGTACGCGTCATGGAGGACGACATCGCGAAAACCGCTTTCAGAACTCGTTATGGACACTACGAGTTCCTAGTCATGCCTTTTGGTTTGACGAATGCCCCTGCGGTGTTCATGGATCTCATGAATCGCGTTTGTCGTCCATACCTGGACCAGTTTGTTATCGTCTTCATTGACGATATTCTCGTTTATTCCCGCTCTAAAGCCGACCATGAGCTTCATCTCAGGCTTACCTTGGATCTGCTGAGGAAAGAGCAACTCTACGCCAAATTCTCCAAATGCGAATTCTGGCTAAGGGAAGTTCAATTCTTAGGTCACATCATTAACAAGGAAGGCATTCATGTCGACCCTGCCAAGATTGAAGCCATCAAAAATTGGGGAGCGCCTACAACGCCAACCGAAATTCGTTCATTTCTTGGTTTAGCTGGGTACTACCGTCGATTCATCTCGAACTTTTCAAAGATCGTATTGCCTCTCACAATGTTAACTCAAAAAGGGGAACCGTTCATTTGGAGCCAAGAGCAGGATGAGGCTTTCCAAACATTGAAACATAAACTCTGTCATGCACCAATCCTGTCACTTCCTGAGGGTAACGATGATTTTGTTGTTTATTGCGACGCCTCGAGCCAAGGTCTAGGCTGCGTCTTAATGCAACGCGGTAAGGTCATCGCTTACGCCTCGCGTCAACTCAAGAGTCATGAGAGGAATTATGTCACTCATGACTTGGAATTGGGTGCTGTGGTCTTTGCCTTAAAAATATGGAGACACTACCTATACGGTACGAAATGTGTCATCTTCACCGATCACAAGAGCCTACAACACATCCTCAACCAGAGGGAGCTAAACATGCGACAACGTCGATGGGTTGAACTCCTAAGTGACTACGACTGCGAAATCCGCTACCACCCTGGAAAGGCTAACGTAGTGGCTGACGCGTTAAGTCGCAAGGAAAGGACCCAGTTGCATGCGATCCGTATTCAGTCCAATCTTCCCTCCTTGGTTCTTGAAGCTCAAAAGCAAGCGATTGCTGGTGGTGATCTCAAAAATATGCTATCTTGCGGTGCCGAACGGAAGTTTGAAACCAAGTCTGATGGTATACTTTACTACTTAAATCGCATGTGGATTCCAAACTCTGAACCACTTCGAGAACTCATCCTGAACGAAGCGCACAAATCCAGATACTCTATTCACCCAGGCAGTGATAAAATGTATCAGAATCTCAAGACTCATTTCTGGTGGCCGGGTATGAAGAAAGTCATAGCTTTGTACGTCGGTAGATGTCTAACATGCTCGCGGATCAAGACTGAACATCAGAGACCATCTGGCCTGCTACAGCAACCGATCATACCGCAGTGGAAGTGGGACGAAGTCGCTATGGACTTCATTACCAAACTCCCGCGGACACCCAGCGGTTATGACACGATTTGGGTTATCGTGGATTACTTGACCAAGTCTGCCCATTTTCTCCCTGTCCGCGAGGACTACACTACGGAGAAGCTGGCGCGGATTTACATTCGTGAGATCGTAACCCGTCACGGTGTGCCTAAGGGCATCACGTCAGACCGTGACCCCTCTTTTGCGTCAAGGTTCTGGAAGTCATTTCAGAAAGCCTTTGGGACAAGTGTGAAACTTAGCTCTGCCTATCATCCTGAAACGGACGGACAGAGCGAAAGGACCATACAAACCCTGGAGGATATGCTCAGAGCCTGTATCCTTGAATTCGGTAGTAGCTGGGAGACTCACCTTCCTCTTGCAGAGTTTTCATACAATAACAGCTATCATGCTACCATCAAATGCGCACCATTCGAGGCACTCTATGGCAGGAAATGTCGTTCTCCACTGTGTTGGTCCGAGACCGGAGATTCTCAAATCCTCGGCCCGGAACTGATACAGGAAACCACTGACAGTATCGCCATCATCCAGCAAAGACTTAAGGACGCCCGCTGTCGACACAAGTATTACGCTGACAAACGCCGCAAACCTCTGGAGTTCCAAATAGGCGATCACGTAATGCTCAAAGTTTCCCCCTGGAAGGGCATTGTTCGCTTCGGGAAAAAGGGAAAGTTTGCTCCAAGGTACGTAGGACCTTTCAAGATCATCGAAAAGGTCGGACCCGTAGCCTATCGCTTGGAATTGCCTCCAGAACTCAGCCGTGTTCACAACGTTTTTCATGTGTCGCAACTCAAAAAGTGCCTCGTTGACGAGACCGCTCAAATCCCGATCGACACGGTTCGCATCGACGACAAGCTACACTTTGTTGAGGAACCTGTCGAGATCCTAGATCGAGAAGTCAAAAGGACTAAGCGAAGCCGGATACCCATAGTCAAGGTACGTTGGAACAACCATCGTGGACCCGAGTTCACATGGGAGCGAGAGGATAAGATGAAGGAGGAATACCCTCATCTGTTCGCATAGTCATCATCTTTGTAATTCTAGAAATCTTGGAGTCTATGTAATCGTAATCATGTAATCAGGGACCAATATCAATCAATGAAGTATCATGTTGTTCCTATTTGCTTATAAATATTCTCTTATTTGCATAACACCAAGTTTGGCTACCCATGACTCGTGCTGGAAAACACAAGTTGTGCATACTTAATCATGTAAACATTTGGGGTAAACTATGTATCATTGAGCCAAAATTTGTCATCATTCTAGCATTCATGAAGCATGGTTGTGTGTGTGTGTGTGGTGTCGTGTCGATTTTTTCTAGCCGCACACAATGGAGTTTATACATTGATACAAGGTGAACTCGTAATTATAGTCCGGAATATAATTACATCAAGTTCACAGGTGTATACGTGTATAAACAATATGCTATTGTGTAACTATGAGTCGTGAACTCAAGCTTCGTGTAGGGAATTTAATCAATGAATGTTGAAGGAGTGGTGGGTTAGCCGCTGGTACACCCTATACATAAACCCCTTCGGCACAAGTTGATTATGTCTGAAGCGAGACTTGGAATTAGGGACTCATAGTTAGCGTGGCAGCTGTGAGGCGTTAAATTCAAGAATTATTGAGGGAATTATTCATTGGAGATTGAAGGAGTGGTGGGTTAGCCGCTGGTACACCCTATACATAAACCCCTTCAATCCGAAATGAATATGTCTGATGTAAAGCTTGAAGGTGATGCCTTGTAGTGGAAAATAGTGTGTCGTCCTGTGTGTCATTGAACTAATAAGAGTCGAAAGAAACACCCAAGTGGAGTTGAGGGAGTGGTGGGTTAGCCGCTGGTACACCCTATATATATAAACCCCTTCAACTTGATTTGGGTGGTATCCAAGACGAAAATTAGGGGTAGTGGCGCATAGTGGTCATCATGGGATCATTTGATCTAAAACATCATTGCATCAACTATACTAAGTTCTAAATTTCGGGACGAAATTCCTCTAAATTGGGGAGGATGTAACGCCCTGAAATTCGATTGGTAAACTAGGATCGTGAAATCATCGGAAACTATAGACTTTGGGATTCTGGACGATAAGTTCGGAACCCATATCATTGGAAAAATCTGCTTTTATCATTTAAAATGTTTATTTTATAAAACGACATTTACGCCTGAAAAATATTAATTTTTATGCTTTCGAAAAATTAAATGTTCTTATTTAAAAAGATTTCAAATAATTATTCGGAAAATGGTTTTATAAAAGTTTTGCTGAAAAAGTTTTAGTTTGTTTAAAAACTTATGAACTCGACTAGTCTTGACCCGTCGGTAGCCTAAACCCGAACCCGAGTCACCCGAGTATTTAAGCGGAAAATCAAGTATTCTTACACCATCTCTTTCATTTCCACCAACACTTCCCACCCAAACACTCTCATTCTAGAGAGAGAAACTAGAGAGAGAAAGTCTTCAAACTTCAAATCCGAGTCCACAAATCTGTTTGTTGTTATTCTTGGTAAGATCTTCTTGAAAATCATCCATTTTCATAACCATTTTCGGCCTCAAATCGAGCAAAAACACCCACTTTCGTTTCTAGAGTTTTCGGGTCAAAAACCGTCTTGTTTTGGTGTCAAAATGCAGGCTTTTGTGTTTAAAATCACTAGGAATCGATAGCCCTTTCAATCCCGAGCATTTCCATGTCAAAAACTTCGATTTTGGGTCAAAAATCTGGAAAATCTGAAAAACCCGTAGGTTTCTCCGTCGCCCAGCTTGAAGGAGTCGAATCAGACTCATTCGATCGAACCAGTCGATCGAATCAGTCCAGTCGATCGAATCAGTCCAGTCGATCGAATAGGAAAGCAACCGAATGGTCTCCAACTCATTCGACCGAATGAGTTTCGTATTCGATCGAACGAGTGTCTATTCGATCGAACAAGTTCCATGTTCGACCGAACGAGTTTTTCCAACTGGTTCGACCAAATGTGTTTCTAGTTCGATCGAGTGTGCCACAGATTCGATCGAATGTGTGTCTATTCGATCGAACGTGTTCCTATTCGATCGAATCAAGCCAGAACCAAGCTGTTTCGTCTTTAAAACCCAGTTTTTGCTCGAGGCCGCGTAAGCTCGTTTTCTTAGACTTATAGCACGTTGTTAACCTTATATTTATGTTCAACTCTAGGCTAAGGAGGTCTATTGTAGCACCATCCTAACCCGAGATCAAGGTGAGTTCATAGCCCCTATTTAAGCTTTTCAAAACTATGGGGTGGAAACATGGTAACTTTACACGTTTGGATAAAAATCATTTATGCAAACACTCTTTAAACTATAAACTTTTGGATTTCTACACACGTGCGGAAATCCACCAGCTTTTTAAGAATCTATAAACTTTGGAAATCTATGAACATGGGGAAAACCCATCAACTTATGGAGACCTAAGAACATTGGAAATCAATGAGTATGGGAAATTCTATGAACATTGACATCATGGGAAATGGGAATCATATTCATATCATCATAGTCATTGTGTCAGCATGGAAATCTAGAGATCAAAGCATCATGAGTTGAATTGGACGCGAGAGTCTATTCTACTCTCGGTAGAACTCGCGACCATGAGTGGCATTCTATTCTCGGTGGCACTCGTAACTCATGGGATTTCATACTAGTCTCGGTGAAATCCATAACTCTTGAGGATCTATACTAGTCTCGGTAGGGACCAAGGGAACCCAGGATTCTTTGGGGAGTCTATCCTACTCTCGGTAGAACCTAGCTGAGCCCTGGATGACAAGAACGAGGTAGTCTTGGTTTAAGTCTTGCGTGGGATCAATCAAGTCTTGTGTGATCATTGAGTTTCATCTTCATTCATCATCATCATCATTTATTCACCATCATCTTGGATACTAGTAAACTGTGGGATCTTGGTGTTGGTTTATCTAGTAAACTTAGCATGCTCAAATCTATATGTCCTTATTTATGCTTAACTGCTATGTGCTACATGTATCGTTGGGAGACCACAAATCTTTGAGTAATCTTATCACAAACGACTCTAATGGGAGAATAATAAGCCCGCCGAGAGTCCAGGAGAACATTTCATGTTTTACTTACTACAAAAACCTCTTTGGGAAAACCAAGAGACCTTTTCTTACAAACCATCTTAAAACCGGGTATTATATCCAAACATAGTAGTATAAGTTGTAGGAGTGGTGGGTTAGCCGCAGGTACACCCTATATATAAACCCCTACAACCTATACTAGTATGTTTGTGTATAAACTCTTTTTCTTTAAACCTATGAATTCACTCATCTACTTTATGTAGTTGACAGTTTGTTACATGTTTTCAGGAAATAATGCAGCAAGAAATCCCTAGCAAGTTTAGAGGCCTTAGAGTGATGAAGGCTAGTCTAGGAGTTGTTTGGAAACTTGATATTTTGTATTAAAACAGTTTGTTTCATGTTACCTGGATGGTGTAATATTTGACATTTTGGTTATGTTTATGCATTTAGACTTTTATACTATTGTGCTCAACAATCACGACTTAGTCGCCGCGCCTCGATTATTCCGCCATCACGATCGGGGTGTGACACTACGGCTACACCTACCCCATCTCAGAAAAAGAGAGCTAGAAGAACTAGAGTCGAAGCAAACTGGTTTTCATATTATGGTAATCCTCCCTAAGCATCGAAATTCGGTTTCACCGTTTTTCAAATTATTATATATATAAAAACTGCTAAAGAGGACTATCAAAGCTAGTTGGGCCTACCGACACATCCCAAATCAGATATGCAGACCATCTCTTCTTTTATTATTATATAATATTTTTCAAAAGTTCCAAGAGTTCATTAACACAACGGCAATAATATCATTTCCTGCTTAACGTAGAAGAAAAACAATTTTCAAGGGACATTTTTCTTTAATTTTTTTAAATATTAACTCCCAAGATTTTCAATATTCTTTTATTGTTCTTAAAAATGAAAACGCCAGTTCCCCATCCCCACACTTAAATTTCACATTGTCCTCAATGTGAGACAAGCAAAAGACAAAACTAAACATAAAGAAAAATAAAGTGGAACAGACTCCCCTGGTATGTGTGATCATGAAAGTTTGCGGTGAATCATATTCCTCGCCCTCCTATTTGAACGCAAGCTTAAAACTCCAATGCTCTCTATCAAGCTATCACTCACGAACGAAAGCGGCAATCCTTCAAAACAAGTGGCATCCCCACACTTGTTTAAAACTCTAGCTCATCAACCAGCATCAACCAACCATAGCATAACCTGCAAACAAGAAAAGGAGCAACTGGATTATCGGAGAAACAAAACCAAAACTAAAATAAAATGAAACATATTACCAGGTTGCCTCCCGGAAAGAACTAAGTTTACACAAAAATTCTTCAGCCAGACTTGCTCCCGAAACCTCAATCAGGAGGCTTCTCCTTTATCCGCTTCCCATCAATACTCCTCAGCACTCTCCTCTTACAACTGGTCGGGAAGAAACCAACTGAACCGCTCTCATGGGCCCAAACATACAACGTGAACTTGGCCCACCAACTCGTAGATTCCCTCAAAAGTGATTCCTTGAAGTGAAACGGGAGTGACGAACTATTCTGCACACCATGATCTCTGAGCCTAGATGTCCTCCTTATTCTTTTAACCAACTTTTTAAACCTCGACACTTCCCGAATGGAGATTGAGTACGGTTCATGTTTCGGTTTTTCACAATCAAAGTGCAATGGTGGGAAGACTGAATCACCAACCACCTCATGGCTCTCCTCACAAGGCTCCTTCTTGACCCCCACACTTGGCTCGTTATATAGTAAATCTTCGAGCAACTTCAAATCACCAAGTGGGTCAAACTCTCCATCATCCATCACTGTAAAATCCACTAACTCGTCACCAAACCACCCCTAAGCTCTTCCTCCCATGAAGGAACATACTCCTCTGACCGCTTTTCCATCCCCAAATTCTCAAATTCGATAATCGGCTCAGTAAGTTGTGACTGACTCATTAAACCAAGCCGAATTCCATCTAAAGCATGTTGGGTCGGAAATGGAGAATTTGGATTTGTATCATGGATGATGCGCAACCAATCAAACATTACCTCATCCGGACCTGGTATTTGCTCAATGAATTCATCGGATGAGTTTTTATAACCCAGAAGATTCCCCCTTAAATCAATCATCAAAGGTAACCGGGGTTTCACTCGATTTTCTCTTTGCAATCCAAAATCCTCTTTATCTCCATCTGCCAGATGGTGTAACGTTTTTGTTTATTGACTCTATTCCCATAAGTCTCCATTACTGCACACTTAAACAGAAATGGATCACGGGCACCAGATAGTAGTAGACGAAAATTAATTAAAACTAAAATTAAACTAATTTAAAGAAAACTGAAATAAACTTATTAATCTAAATTTATCTACAAAACTATATAAAAGCAAGTCCTCAACTCGGGTCGTTCTCCAATCGCCTCAAACCGTGTCCCCGGCAACGGCGTCAAAAACTTGATGTGCGAAAAGCTATATATAGATATTAATAACTAATTCTCGTAATTCAAAACTAAGTCTTAAATTTATAAAACCAAAAAATCCTAACTAAACTTCACACAAACGACAAGTGTACCGGTCGCGTAGCAACACAGTCTAATGGAAGTCCGGATGTCGAACACAAAGACACGTGAGAACGACTCAGATAATTAACCCTAATCTAAGTCCTGCCTAAATAATATATTTATTTATCTTAATTAATTAAACTAACTAAACTTAACTAACCTAACTTAGCTAACGGTGAAACTTAACGGAACTAACGATAATAAGAAAACGAACCACCTAGGTAAGATGACTTAACGGTGAAACAATTATCCGTGAAGTCTTCAAATAAAATAATATTTTATTATAACCAAAGTCTTCCACTAAAATAAAACAGAGTGATCATTAGTTCTTGTTGCAACCGCTTCAACCTATTTCGAAACATAATCAACCGCAACAAGAATGTATAAGTACCCACATGAGTTCAGAAACGGGCCCATAAAATCTATGCCCCAAACATCAAAAATGTCAACCACCAAAATGGGTTGTAAAGGTATTTCATTTCTTTTTTATATACCCCCCCCCCAATCGTTGACAATTCAAACAATGTCGGGCATATTCATTAGCGTATTTAAAAAGTGTTGGTAAGTACTTTATACCCCGTTTTAGAGCCATTAAAATGGTCCCCACATGCAGACGAATGAGCATGTGTCAAAATCTCTTGCACTTCATTCTCGGGTACACATATTCTATGAACTTGATCCGCTCCAACCTTGAAAAGGTCCGGTTCATCCCATATGTATTGCTTGACTTGAGACATGAATTGTTGCCTCCGTTTCTATGACCAACGTTCCTGAATCGCACCTGTGGCTAAATAATTAACATAGTGGGCATACCATGGTGTGGTTGAGACGTCGAGCAACTGTTCATTCGGAAACTTTTCATTTATCTCCATCGGATCATCAACACCTTCAAGTGGAATCCGATACAAGTAATCTGCCACTACATTCTCACAACCTTTCTTGTCCCTGATTTCAAGATCAAATTTTTGCAACAATAACACCCATCGAATCAACTGAGGTTTTGCGTCTTTCTTCTCCATTACTGTCACACCCAGACTAGGTAGTTGCGGAAGCGTAATACGGGAATGAAACAGATAATACTGGTATCAACCACATTGTTTATAAAGAGATTCAACAAACTAATTTACATCATATTAAATTGGTAGGTACTAAGTTTACAAACTAGATGAAAATCACATAACAAGTTCTCGGTTCCTTATTCACTAGTACATATTTGCATTTATTCACAGCTATTCAACTTTCCTTCTAACACCAAGCACGTAAGCAAATCATTCCAACTTTGGCTCACCTGAAAAGCATGCTAAAACGGGTTAACTACGTCTAGTTGGTGAGTTTCAAGTTTCACGAGTACAAACAAAGTCAGTATAACAGTTCGTAAAGTTCATGGTACGTATGTGTATAAGTATGTGTATGATGTATTATACTAAGCCACAAGTGAAACCAAGACAGCTCGCACGCATGGCCACCCTTGCCCATGTACTCCCGTTGGCATTTAACAACCACTTTGCCCCAAGCATGTACTATGTCTAACACCACATAGCAGAATGTAATAAGTATAAATGACAATGTGCAACTGGGTTAACATGTTCCGGCATACCCCACCGGCTCTGTCAGTTGGGTTTTTCAAACCGATAGTACTATCCACACGTCACCGGCACGAAGTTAATCACTTGTGTTTGTGGGGACTTTCAAGTGTTAGTACTTAGATAATTCACATCATCACAAGTTTTCAAGTACAAACGTATATGTAAACACGCTTTCCACCCCAAAAGTTCGTAAAACAGTTTAGAAAGTGGGGTCATGAAACTTACCTTATCGTAGTTCAAGCTGGTAATATGTATCAGTAAGTAATGTTCCTCGATTATAGCTTGACTCATATAACCGGTATCGTACTATTAATACTAGTACAGTGTTTAAGCTAAATCTTGCTGTATAACTAGTCTGGGTATAGCTATAAGGCCCAGAACATGACCATAGTCTTAGATTGTGACGTTGTATACTATGAAATGTTCAAAATCAGACTTGGCTCAATTTCACCGTTTTCCGAGCCTAGGCAAGTTGATCGTTTATGCGTTCGGGATTAGGTAAGTTCACACAAACTTAAGTAAATATATTTATTGAATAAATGATCTGATTTATGAAAGAATTTTGAAGTTTCGGTATCTGGATTGATCGCAGGATTCGTTTCCGTCTTCACACGATTTTGATTATACAAAACGCATACAATCCAACCGAATTGTCCGGAATTCTCGTAAAAAGTTCGTTTTTATCAAATTCATATAAAACTATGATATTTGACCACTTTTGAGATTTTGACATACCAGTCAGTCCGTTAAACACGAAACTGCCGGTTTCGTTAAAACAATTTTAGTTTAAATCTTTGATTAATCATAAATAATTATGTACTTATATATAAATTATGAAAGTTTTTGTAAAAATAAATTAAAATATGGAGAATTTTATAAAAATATTTTCAGAAATTTTATGATTAATTATCTATTTATAAAAATTCATTAATGTGTTATAATTAAGTAATAAATAGCCCATTTATACCAAATGACATCCGAAATATCCGGTAATTTTTCCAAGTGGTCTCAATATCATCACATAGCCCCTGAAAAATCTTCAGAATCTAACTTTTTGGCCAAAATGCCTTTTTGTGCGTTTTTCGGCTATTAAAACTCGGTTAAAACACAATTGCACAAAAATTCTTAGACATCTCCAAATGTTCTAAAATTTTTCCAGGGATCTTAAAATTACATTTCTAGGTTCCAAACAAAATTTCATAATTTTTCATGAAGTTTACCTATTTTTACCGAATAAACGCCAATAAACGGTAATAAATTTGCCAATTATTCTTCGTTTGTCGAAAAATTACCAAATTTGAACAGGGACTCAATTATATGATCCCTAATGTTCCTGAAAGGTTTCATATCCTAAAAACAAGCACGTCACAATCAAAGCACAAACAGCCCCTAAACGAGTAATATGGTATTACCTTGTCGGTTTTCGGTGATTTTCGATAGTTTAAACGACTCTCCGGGACTTGGGTTGCAAACTCAGTGTATCTAGATATCATATAACATCAAAAAAATCATAAACCATCCATAGAACAGCCTTTTTAATAGGGTTTCGGTTTTGGTTTCAAACCGAACTTTTGAACCGTAAAAACGTTGTATTCATGTTCTAATCCACGTTTTTGGACAAAAATCTATATGATTATGCTTTGTAAACATGTTTAACATCAAAAAATGATTTTAGTTGATTTTTATGGTTTTTGAATAGTTAAACATGTTTAAAACTAATCAAGACATGCTTTTTTTTATTATAACATGATTAAAACAAGATTAAAACCTATAAGAATTAAGGGATTACCTTGTGTTTTGTTGGCTGGAACTTTGAAGAACAAGGCTGGTCAGGTGTGTGTAGAAAGGTTTTTCAAAATATCTAAGTTAGCAAACTTAGATAATAAGGAAAAGTGTGGAGAGGGGTGCCCATGGGGTGGCGGCCGCAAATATTAGGGGCCCCATGGGTCCCTTGTTGGCCCATTTTTCCTTGGTTTTTGTGCCGAAATGAAATCTCGATTCCAATTTTAGTTCGGTTTCGGTTTTTCGCGAGAAAAATAGTTCTGGTTTAATAAACAGCATGAAAACGAACGTTTTTTGGCTTAATTTTGCAAAATAATAAAAACAAATTAAATGGTTGTAAAAACCAAAAATATTTTCACGAATTGCTTAGAACATGTCATATAAGTGTTTTATAAATCTTTTTCGGCTTAACGGATGCTACAATGCTGGTTTTGATGTTAATGAGCGCGTTTAAACATATAGCGTATCGATAAACGAAACATTTTTCGTTTAAAGAGTTTTAAACATATCGGGGCCTAAATATCCATATGTTAGCCTCTATAATATATATATAACTCGTATATGACCCCTCAATATATATACAGGCCATAGTCGGTATCGGTCGGTTACTCGTTTAATCACTACGAATTAACCAATTTATTGTTTACTCGCTACGTAGTAAATAAGGTATACCACGTTTTGTCACGAATGTCACAATTAAATATCGGACCGCGCTATGATCTGAATACACCACCACGTTACTTCCCAAAATATACGACCGAAATTTGTCCAAGGCATACACCACCGCAAGTAACTCTTTTTCGGTAGTGGTGTAATTCAATTGTGCCTTGGATAAAGTTTTGCTCGCATAATATATCACCACCGCTCCCACCGTGCTATCACTAGCATCACACATTATTTCAAACAGATTTGACCAATCCGGTGATTGAAAAATGGGTGCTTGTACCAACTTTTCCTTCAAACTGTCAAAAGCTTGCAAACATTCATTAGTAAACTCAAAGGGGACATCCTTCAATAAGAGATTACATAAAGGTTTTGAAATTGCACTAAAACCCTTAATGAATCTCCTATAGAATCTGGCATATCCCAAAAATGATCTCACCCCTTTGACATTTTTCGGGGGTGGTAAAGACGAAATTACTTTTATTTTAGCTTGGTCAACTTCCATTCCCCTACTTGAAACCACATGGCCCAACACAATTCCCTCTTGCACCATGAAGTGACTCTTTTCCCAAATCAACACTAAGTTTGTCTCAACACAACGTTTTAAAACCTTTTCTAAATCATTAAGACAAGACTCGAAAGTTGAGCCAAAAATAGAAAAATCTTCCATAAAATCTTCAAGTAAATCCCCGACCATGTCAGAAAAGATGCTGTAACATCCTGTTTTATGGTAAAAAAAATAATAATATATGAAACTTATATTATATATATTAAAAGAGTACCTGACGAGTAAATTGACTATTTAAAACAAGAGGTATCTAGATGAGTATTTAGTGTCATGCTAAAGGGAACGTTGTGTTTAGTATGGTAGAGTTTGTAATTCAGAAGGGGGGTAGCGACGCAGCTTGTTGCCCGTCTATCTGCCGTTAGTCTGTAATTGTCTATGCTATTTATAATTTGATAAAAAAAATAATAAATCACGCTACCAATTAAATTATATTTGGCACTGCTCTGCTTTTAATGAAACTTAAGTTGATACATAGAGAAAAATTAGCATGTTCCAACGACATATTTCTAATTTCATAAAACGTTGTATTTTATAAGTTGTAAGACGAAAACAAGATTTGAGCAAAAGTAAAAATAATATGAAATTAGTTAAAGAACTTTCATATGAACTCTGGTATAAAGTTTGATAATGATAATAATCTCTATAGTAATAAAAGAAAAGCCTTTTTGGACATATGTCTTCTTTACAGCAAGCCTATGCTTTTATCTTCACTTCATATTAATCTGACACGTGGTTTCACCACAATTAAGCATTTTACAGTTACCTGTTACGGTTTCAGCTATATATTTCGTAATCCTCCGACACTATCCTTCAACGGTTTCACCACAATTAAGCCGGATATCTTCAATTTACGCTTTGTTTATTCCTCACCATCTATTACATATAATCCACCTGTTAATTAGTTCCAATCATTAATCTACAGTTTCATATATGTTTACAGCGCCACCAATATGTTCAATTGCTGATTCAATTATCACTTGCAGATAATCAACCTCCTCATAATCTCTCATTTTTACTTTTAATTATTGTACAATAGATGCTAATCGAGTAGAACATTTTTAACACGTTTGTTGTTTATGTTATGGCTTTAGGGACTGTCGAAACCCCTTTTTGACTTTTTCACCCCAACTAACTCAATATGCTTCACTGAAGGTAAAGTATTCAATATATAATTTTTTTTTTTTTGGGTTATAAAATTTTGCTTTTTTGTTTAGATGTTGGCATCATTGTTTATGATGAACGTCATTTTTTATAATTGCTATATAATTCCCTTTTTCAGTTTAACGGATTTTTTTAATGTTATGGTTTCTTGAGTACATGATTATTATTATTATATCATGAAAATATTATATTTTTGACATAATGTTTCCGAAACCTTGGATGTTTTATTCAGTGGATTAGTTCACGTTTGCTTGATGAGTTAATACTATCTCTATTCCAAAAGAGATTAAAACAAAATTACATTTGTTAAACTGTTGTATGGTATTTATGTGCAGGGCATTTGGAGTTCTATAACACTAACATGCCTTGTAATATACAATCGTGGTCGGTGTAGGTAATCGTAATCTTGAATCTTAATATTAACTGTGCTTTAAGTTAACCAATTAAAGATATTTAACACATTGCAAAAAAATTTCAGGTTTGTATCCAAATTAGAACAACTAAGTTCTCTAAAACCTCTTCAAGGTAGAATTTTGTGTGTTTTATGTCATATGTTAGTTTATATATAATGATCGTGTTTATTTGGTGTTATTTCATAGGGATTAAAAGGGATGTTATGGTGCTAACCTAGAAGGCGCGTTGCCACATATAAACCATGGGTGATCCTTGATAGTAGTACACTTGAACCCCGGCCTTTGCAGGCAATATTTGATATTCTACCAAATGAGGCATACTTCTTTAACTGTTAACTTGTAGCTGCAACTGCCTTCATAAGTTTCTCTAATAGTAATAATAGTATAATTGAAGCTTGATCTTTCGATCCTTTTTACATTAAAAAAGATTTTTTCTAATATGGTTCTGGTATGTATTTTATGCATCTTTGTTTCTTAATGTATCTTTAGATGCATGCATATCTTGGTGTAAATAGTTGATATGTGTTTATATACTTTTTAAGTTTTAATATCTCTGTAACAAGTATACATTTACTTTTTCACCGAATGTGTTTCGTTGTTTTTTATGTGTTTATTTTGACACTTATAATATGTATTTATAGGTTGTTAAGTAGTTACATATGATGGGCATCTCAAAGAGAATAGCTTCATTTAACTTGCATTTGTTTTTAACTTGTGATTGGCCCGTTTCTAATTAATTTACATTTTCAGACGGATAGCTTTTGGCCTGTGTGAAATCAATCCAGACTACATTCTCTTGCTGGAGAAGGTTATGTTTGATATTGGTGTGTCATTACATGCATTTCCACTATGATCATTTCAAGTATTATCAATTTTTTTGAGCATATTAGTAAATATATTATTCAAAATATTATTATAAAAATATTTAGTAATAGTTTCATATTGGTGCTTGCAGGTTGCAGGGTAGAATGACAATTTGAGGGTTGAAGGGTAGAATGGGAATTTGGAATTGTGAAAGCAAATTCTTCGAATGAATCAGCAACAATGAAATGGAGGTGTCTTAATTTATTGCACCACCAGACCTACATTGGATAGGGTTGAATTTGGTTAACGATCATATAACTTGCTGATTGGTGATTACTATAAATGCTTCTAATGCGGGACCAAAAATCACAAGTATATATTACCACTACAAAGCCTCAGGTGTGATCATTTTGAATTGGGGGTCATACCTAGGTTATGTATGTTATTTGGTCTTGATTTTGATGCTGATTGTCAATTGGTGTTCTATAGAAATATATCAAAAAATGTATTTAAATTTTAAAAGCCTAATAGGTCATCTTTTAAAAGTCTTACTATTAACTATCCATATGTTTTCAATAAATATATCATAAATGCTATACTGATCTCAAGTTGATAATATGTGATATTTCATCTTATAATTGTATAATATCATAAACATCTTCATGATGTGTATCTCAGATGCCATTTCTACTTTGTCAAACTTTCATAAATCTCAGGGTCTTGTCTACCTGCTTTATTCTTTTGGTTTTCCACAGTAACTAGGATTTAGGAAATTTCTTTTATTAACAATTGATTTTGTTCTACAACATTATTAGAATTAAAATAATTAAGTTAGATTTATGAGTCAATAAGAGTATTGAGTCAAGCCAACATGTGTAAAAAAGGAGTCCGTCACTGTGCATGTTGTTACTCGTAACTCCAGTTTTTAGTCTTCTGAGTTGATGTTAAACACAAAGTCTGCTTGTGAACCAACTAAGCAAATGGTGTACTTGCCCCCGATGAATATAATTATATAAATATTCGTTTTTACATCATGATCAATGCACTGCTTAACTTTATGAAACCAAATCTCTCATGTAATGGGACTTTATCGATTTATCTTTTTTCCTTTTAAGATTATAACACTACTAACATAGTACTTGGTTGTTTTTCCATTTAAATGTGTAGCTAAACGTTTGTAAATTGTAAATATAGGTAAAATATTCAAATATATATGTATGTATTTATTATTATAAGTATTATGTGATCCGTCCAAATACTTGTTAATTGTTTTAAGATGTTATAGATAGGGGTGAATTGAACCACAATAATTTTTGGGTCCATGCTATCAAATGATTTTTATTTATATATTCTAACTTTTAATTACGTATTATTTGATCCTCTTATTTTTAAACATAATTAATGATGTTAAGTTCAATTTGTTTGTACTCAGACCCGTGTAGACACGGGTTTATAACCTAGTAATAATAATAATAATAATAATAATAATAATAATAATAATAATAATAATAATAATGTGCAGTACACGTGTGGCAAAAGTAATTGTGATGTTATAATAATGATTTAACAATATATCAAAGAAGAAGTGCATTAGAGTTCTCTTTCTCAAACCGACTTACATGAGTCGGTTACAATTTTTATATAATGTGATTAAGTAATTCATATGTTCACATTCATTTTTACATTTAACATCTGAAGACGAAGACTAATAAGGTATTTCTATTTCCTTTTCTTTAATAATTTTATATATTAATTAACTAATTAATTCTAAGACAAATATATATTTATAAATATTATAAGGAGAAATTAGGAACCCCGTTTGCAACCCATAGGGTAGAAATTGTACCCATTTGATATCTTAATTATAAATTATCCAAAGACTTAAGAGTAACAACTTACTAGAGTAGGGCATGTGACCTTAAACATAACATGTCTAGTATGTGCACAACTGGCTTTGTGGTATGGTATGACCACTTTGGTTATAAATGGTTAAGATGAACCATGAACTGTAAACTAGTGGTTATGGTTGTAACTATAACACTATTTGTATTTGAATAGTTGTGCACGATAATGACAGTTGTTGTGTAAAGGGCCTGTGAGTATTGGTATATAATTTTCTAGACATGGATAAATAAATTAGTATATTAAATCATAGATAACAGTTAAAGTGGGAGGGGCCAAAGTAGCTGAAGAAAGTCTATTCAGGTGAGTTACTTAAACTATTTTCAAAACTCTGGTACATGCTCATAAAACTGTCTGGACTGTGATTGATCTTGTATTTGCATGGCACATATGGTGTGGCACCCAAGGTTTCCCGAGGGGACATGCACTTTATACAGCAGCAGACGTGCTTAAAGTCTGTATGTGCGAATATATGATGCTGACCCGGCTTTAACGTGAAGTGGGCGGGTTATAATTATGGCATGACATACAACGAGCTCATACTTGATCAATAAAATTGTTTTGGTACTATTTATTAAATATGTCGGTTATGTGACTCACCAGCTTTGTGCTGACGTATTTTTACCCCGAGCATGTATTACAGGTTGATAAACAAGGACATGGAGATTAGCTGCTATGAGTTGGAAGAGTTTAGATTTTTTATCATGTTACCATTACATTTTCTAGTAAGTGTAATAGTTAGACATGTAACTAATAATTTAGTTATTATATAAGATTATGGTTCCGCTGTAAGTCTGTACTGACTGGTCACTATAAGTACCCCATCCTGGGAGGGGTGTGACAAGGTGGTATCAGAGCTGTAAGTTTTAGCAAATTAGGTATCTAGTGAGAATACCTAGGCTTTAACCAGAAGACCTTCGAGACAAAAAATATTAAGACTATATCTAGACTTGATTATCCTTAAGTATGAATAATGAAAACAATA
Organism: Bidens hawaiensis; assembly: GCF_021521415.1. Lineage (NCBI taxonomy): Eukaryota > Viridiplantae > Streptophyta > Magnoliopsida > Asterales > Asteraceae > Bidens > Bidens hawaiensis. The sequence continues at coordinate 66,200 of NW_027495113.1, read as the reverse complement.
GAGAATTTAGCCTAGTGTTATCCAAAGAAAGAATGCTAAGTGAGTGCCGAACTTTGTATGATGGAGGCACAATATGGTAGTTAGGAGTATGATGGTGTGTGTCATAGATTGCTTTCATGCCTGGCCAGTATGGAGGTTAATGAATGACACCGCTATGATCTCGGAATATTATATTGTACTAAAATCAGCAGATAGTAGGCAGAAAAAGGAAAATGCATAGATGAATATGTATATAATATTGCCTTAGCTGAAATCTTATAGTACTCTAACTGGTATAATGGTGAAGGCCTAAATTAAATATCTTAGGTATGTGACACAGGTAACCGAGTGAGAAAATAAATCCATATACCCAACAAAAGATCATAACAGAGAAGCAAAATTTGGAGATTCGATGTGAGCGCAACCATGTGATGTAGGTGTCTCTAATTAACCATGAGAACAATAGAAAACAAGTCCCGACGTCGATCCATAGACAAATTATAATAGATGTAGGAAAGACATTCGAAGCCAGTAATCCCAATCTGGTTGAGTTATAAACTCTTTTAGGAGTTTGGAGTTTAATTGAGAGGCACAAAGGTGTATTAAAATAATAATAATAATAATAATAATAATAATAATAATAATAATAATAATAAAATTAATTAAGGAATGTAATTCCTATGATAAAATACATTTAGGAGAATGCTCATATCAGAATTTCTTCTATGATAAGTTGGAAAGGCTAGAAATATGGCATCACAATATACAAGTCTAGCGAGATGTTTTCAGGATACATGATTAAGGAATGTTTGAGTTAAGGAAGCAAGGTGAGAAAGCTTCTTAAGGATTCAAGAACACGAGAAAGTGAACCGTGACTAGGCTCCGAAACCATGAGGTACTGATTTCCATGATAACAATTAAAAAAAAAAAACTAAGGAAATACTTCACATTGCATCGGGTACCTTTTACTTAAGATCCCTACTAGCTTGTGATTTAGTTGATTCTGGAAACTAGTAAATCCTTCATAGCCATAAATTTCCAACCCCGAATTCTTTGTCAAAAAATACATTGGCAAAGGAAATAGAAACCGAGGTTGCTAGTGTTAGAGTTTCCATAGTAACTGAGATATGTTGAAATTATTGAATATTTATTAAAGGATAAACAAATTTCGTTGATTTAGTCCCAATTGAAATTTTAGAATTCGACATAATCCTTTGGATGGACTGTTTGCTCTCCTATCACACCCTACTAGACGACTGTGAAAATTTTGTTATCCAATTAAAAGAAGATTTGCGGTTGTAGAGTGAGGAAGAATCTGATCATTTGTTTCTCAATGACAAAGGTAAGAAACCGTGTTCCTGTGGTGAGATACTTATTCGATTTGTTCTCTATCAATATCCTAGGCATTCCAACCAAGAGAGAGAGAGAGAGAGAGAGAGAGAGAGATATCTAGTTTATGACCGACTTAATTCCGAGAGTTTATCTGATTAAGACTTCGTGTTATTTGGCACCAACAGATATGAAGGAGTTAATGCCATAACTTCAAGAGCTGTTAGGTAAAGGATTTATATGCCCAAGCGTGTCCTCGAAGGGTGTACATGTCATATGTAATAATAACAAAGACAATAGTATGCGAATGCGGACAACTACGAAAGTTTCAACAAAATGACCATCAAGAATAAGTATCCTTCACATAGAACTGATGATTCGTTCGACTAATTGCGAGGATCTAGTTGATTTCAAAAAAGAAAAAAAGTTTATACACATTATTGTCAAATGTACATTTTGGTTTCTACAAATACAAGTTTTAGGACATGCTATGAATGTAGAAGGAATTCAACATTAAAGGGAAGACTAACAAATACTATTTATGTCATCAAGGAGCATAAGAGTTTGTGGTATATTTTGATACCTCAAAACTTGGGTTAGGAGGTGTCTTAAGCAAAGGGAATTGTCAGTAGCCTATGTCGTATGTCATCTAAAGACATATGAGATGAATAGTTAACCTATGACAAAACTTAGTCACGATATCTCCACGCTAAATAATCTAAAAATAACTAGATGATAATGAAACATGTTAAACTATTAGATGAGAGAGACTAAGGAATTGAGAATTACGCTCGAGGAATATGGATTTTAAGGAATTAATTTGAAGTCAAGAAATGGTTCTTGACGACACACCCAACTCAAGTTCATTTGTTTGGGTGCTACGAAAATATGTGACATGACCTATAGAATAATTATTGGTGGTGTGGCATAAGAGAGAGACATCACGAAGTATGTGGAAATGTTATGCATGCCTACAAGTAAATGTTGAACATCAAGTACCTTATACTAAGTTACAACAATTTAGGATAACCGTATGGAAATAGGAACACTTAATCATGGACTTAGTAACAAAATTAACGACGACCATCGGGAAAAAAAATACTAGATGGGTAATAATTAATAGGCTGAAAAATAGTGTAAATGTTTTAGCCATTAAGAAAATGTGTTCCTTAAAGAAGATGGATGGGCTATTTATGAAAGAGATAGTCTCAAGATACATGATGCATGTATCTATAATATCAAGATACTAAAGTTACCTCTAGATTCAATAGGAAATTTCAAGAAAATTAGGCATTAAATTGTTTGACGGTACAACATACATCCATAACCTGATGATAAAAAAAATGAGAACGATTCAAATTCTCGCGCATGCTAAGGGCATGTATTATTTACTAAGGGAGTAGCATTCCTATCTACCATTGTAGAAATTTTATATAACAATGCTAGCTTTAGGATACCATTTTATGAATTGTTGTATGGAAGGAAATATAAAATACCCACATGATAGGATTGGTCTGAAGGAACTCGGCAGTAACAAAAGTGTTAAAGTTGCTATAAAAAATGGCTCGAGTAGAACAAATTATTTGGGACAAATAAAAGTGTTACACTAATAAAAGAAGACAAGTTATTTTTCAAGTGGGAGATTTCGTGTTTTTAAAGGTGTCATCATGAAAGGGCATAATTAGACTTAGAAAGTAATACGACTTAAACTAACGATTCCCTTAGCCATTTTAAGAACATGACATGCGTAGTAATTGTAGCTAGCATATTGACCTACTAGACGAATTAAACTTCCATGGTTTTTGAAAGACCAGATGGGAGAATTAGAACTTGATGACGTCTATCATTTTAGTAAACAAGAAATTTCGTGGACGAAATTTTTATAAGGTGGAGAAATTTGTAACATCCTGTTTTATGGTAAAAAAAAATAAAAATATATGAAAATTATATTATATATATTAAACGAGTACCTGACGAGTAAATTGACTATTTAAAACAAGAGGTATCTAGATGAGTATTTAGTGTCATGCTAAGGGGAACGTTGTGTTTAGTAGGGTAGAGTTTGCTATTCAGAAGGGGGTAGCGGCGCAGCTTGTTGCCCGTCTATCTGCCGTTAGTCTGTAATTGTCTATGTTATTTATAATTTGATAAAAAAATAATAAATAACGCTACCAATTAAATTATATTTGGCATTGCTCCGCTTTTAATGAAACTTAAGTTGAAACGTAGAGAAAAATTAGCATGTTTCAACGACATATTTGTAATTTCATAAAACATTGTATTTTATAAGTTGTAAGACGAAAACAAGATTTGAGCAAAAGTAATAATAATATGAAATTAGTTAAAGAACTTTCATATGAACTCTGGTATAAAGTGAGATAACAATAATAATAATAATAATAATAATAATAATAATAATAATAATAATAATAATAATGTGCAGTACACGTGTGGCAAAAGTAATTGTGAGGTTATAATAATGATTTAACAATATATCAAAGAAGAAGTGCATTAGAGTTCTCTTTCTCAAACCGACTTACGTGAGTCGGTTACAATTTTTATATAATGTGATTAAGTAATTCATATGTTCACATTCATTTTTACATTTAACATCTGAAGACGAAGACGAATAAGGTATTTTTATTTTCTTTTCTTTAATAATTTTATATATTAATTAACTAATTAATTCTAAGACAAATATATATTTATAAATATTATAAGGAGAAATTAGGAACCCCGCTTGCAACCCATAGGGTAGAAATTGTACCCATTTGATATCTTAATTATAAATTATCCAAAGACTTAAGAGTAACAACTTACTAGAGTAGGGCATGTGACCTTAAACATAACATGTCTAGTATGTGCACAACTGGCTTTGTGGTATGATATGACCACTTTGGTTATAAATAGTTAACATGAACCATGAACTGTAAACTAGTGGTTATGGTTGTAACTATAACACTATTTGTATTTGAATAGTTATGCACGATAATGACAGTTGTTGTGTAAAGGGCCTGTGAGTATTAGTATATAATTTTCTAGACATGGATAAATAAGCTAGTATATTAAATCATAGATTACAGTTAAAGTGGGAGGGGCCAAAGTAGCTGAAGAAAGTCTGTTCAGGTTAGTTACTTAAACTATTTTCAAAACTCTGGTACATGCTCATAAAACTGTCTGGACTGTGATTGATCTTGTATTTGCATGGCACATATGGTGTGGCACCAAAGGTGTTATATATATTACAACGATCATTATATTTTCCCGAGGGGACATGCACTTTATACAGCAGCAGACGTGCGTAAAGTCTGTATGTGTGAATATATGATGCTGACCCGGCTTTAACGTGAAGCGGGCGGGTTATAATTATGGCATGACATGCAACGAGCTCATACTTGATCAATAAAATTGTTTTGGTACTATTTATTAAATATGTCGGTTTATGTGACTCACCAGCTTTGTGCTGACGTATTTTTACCCCGAGCATGTATTACAGGTTGATAAACAAGGACATGGAGATTAGCTGCTATAAGTTGGAAGAGTTTAGATGTTTTATCATGTTACCATTACATTTTCTATTAAGTGTAATAGTTAGACATGTAACTAATAATTTAGTTATTATATAAGATTATGGTTCCGCTGTAAGTTTGTACTGACTGGTCACTATAAGTACCCCATCCTGGGAGGGGTGTGACAGATGCTCATCATATCTTTGAAAAATGGTCGGGCATTTCACAGTCAAATGGCATTCGCCTACAGGAAAAAGAACCATATGGACAAGTGAAGCTGGTCTTATGTTGGTCATTGGGATGAATTGCAATTTGATTGTAACCCGAATATCCATCCAAAAAAAATTAATATTTTTAACCGGAAAGTTTTTCAACTATTTGATCAATGAATGGTAACGGAAAATGGTCTTTTGAGGTTGCATAATTTAATTTTCTATAATTGATGTACACTCGCCACCCGGTAGCGGTTGGGTGGCGATTTGTTCACCATTATCGTCTTTTATTAGCTGGATGCCGGCTTTCTTGGGTACTACCTGTGTCGGGCTCACCCATGCACTGTCTGAAATGGGATAAATGATCCCCATATCCAACCACTTAATCACCTCCTTTTTCACCACTTCTGCCATAAAACATTCTTCACCACTCAAAGAATTAGCAACGTTAGTAAAAACATTATGGCGTATTTTTCGATTACCAAACGGCTTGTCAACGGTACCAAATCTACAATCAATGATTGCATGGGCAGTGTTCAAAACGGCTTGTCAACGGTACCAACATAACATTTTGTTGTTGACTTGGGACACCCGATGAATAATCTAACACCAAAAAGTCCACAAGATAATAAAAATCCTTCACTTTCACAATTACATCCCGCACGATCCCACGGGGAAGTTTATGGGACAAACCCGCCAATACAATCGTGTTATGAACACGTTTCAAAGGACCAAAGTCATACTGGTCATATAAACCCCCCCCCCCCGAGAGAATGCTTACTCCGGCCCCAAGATCTAGTAACGCCCTAGACATTTGAAAATCACCTACTTGAATATTAATTAATGGCGTTCCCGGATCTTGAAGCTTATGAGGAAGATTTCCTTTTATGACCGCACTTACCCACTCAGTTAAATCCACTCGTTTAGGCACTTTTTGTTGCCTCTTTTGAGTGCATAATTCTTTTAAAAACGTAGCATATGCGGGCACTTGTTTGATTGCCTTCAGTAGAGGTAAATTCACTTTGACCTGTTTAAACACTTCCCATATCTCCTCCGTTTGAGGACCCCTTTTAAAAATTACATTTTTCTTACCCGGGTCAAGCAAAGCTGAAGGAAATGGAACCGCAATTGGTTCGACTTCCTTGTTTTTATCTTTTAAATTTGAAGCTTGAGCCAAAGTTTGTAACGGTTTTTCAAAATTGACATGTTTAGTGGGTTTATTAGTTACAATTTCATCATCACTTTCATACCCGTATTGTCCTCAACTTCCCCATCAATCACACCCGATGATAAATCAGTTTTGTACTCTTTACCACTTCTTAACACACTAACATGATTTATAGGAACGTTACGGGATGAATTATGAGACAGATTTTACCTTAGTGTCGCTTAGTAATTGGCCTTTGTTTTTCTTCAACTCTGACACTTCGGTTGCAAGTTGACCCATTTGAGTGGTTAATGATTGGATGGCCTTGTCTCGGACTTCATCTTTTTGCATTCGAGCTTCATCAAGTTGATTTCTCCGTTGCATGTCTTGTTGCATCAACTTTAAGATGTCCATGACTTCATTTCCACTTGATGAACTTTGACCCGCGAACCCACTTTTACGGCTACCCCTTTGACATTAAAACCCTTGACTGTTCCTGCCATAAATTACCTTGGTTATTATATTCTTGGCGAGGAACATAATTTCCTTGATTTCGTTGAAAGTTTGGGTTGGATTGAGTAGCTGGATTTCCATAAAGAAAATTCGGATGATTTCTCAACCTAGGGTGATAAGTGTTGGAATTCATATTGTAATTCCTACCACCTCCCCCCTTGAAGTGCATTCACCTCTTCTACTTGTACTTGACCTACCGCACATACCTCCGAAGCATGACCCAACTCATTACAATTCATACGAACATCAATTACTTTATTAGTGGTTTGTACCCCTCCTTCTCCACGGCTTGTACTTGTTGTCTTCCAATCGCCGTCCTTGCTCTTCTTCCGGTTTGAGCCTTTCTCTTTGAAGTGACTGTCATTTGCTCCAAATATGCCCAATCCTCTTGTTCATAGTTAGTACCAAATATACCATTTGTGATCGACCTCAAATCCCGTTCATCTTCCATACTCAACCCCTCATGAAACGCATTCGACAATTCGCATAAAGCAATACCATGTTGAGGAAAATTTTTAATCATCATGTTAAACCTCTGCTTCATGAAACATTTCACCCGATTGTTGTTGGAAAGTTCTCAAACTCCTTGCATCATTGGTCTTTTGGGCCATGTAAAATTCTTTTAAAAATCTTTGTTGCATTTCGGCCCAAGTATAAATGGATGCTGAAGGCAAAGTGTAAAACAATCTCTTTGCCTTGTCTTCCAATGAAAATTGAAATAAGACCAACTTAACCTCATCCGATGTAAAACCTTGAACCCAAATTGTGTTTCAAATGGAGTTATATGCCTCCAAGTGAAAGTAAGGTTCCTCCGTTGCTAGACCCTTATACTTTGGTAGACTTAAGAGGGAATTTGTTCTCACCTCAATGCCCTCCCTTGCTGATTGTGAGTAATAACCACCAGAGACGGATTATTAGTAATTATCGGTCAGAAATGGGCTTCAATCCCCCTTACCATCTCTCTTGCATGCCTTCTTGGTACCCCCGTTGGTACTCTTGGTTGACCCATTTACCTATAAACGGGCCTTGAAGGTGTAAATTTTTGAAACTGTGGTTGGGGCATTTGTTGTTGAAATTGTTGATCTTGCGGTTGCCCTTGTTGTGGAGCTTGTTGTTGTTGAATAACCGGTGGCGGTTGAGCTTGTTGTTATTGAATAACCGGTGGCAGTTGAATTTATTGTTGGACAACCGAAGGTGGTTGTCTATTAAGTTCTAACACCGGTTCCGTTTGTTGCCCTTGACCATAAGCAAAATTTCCCAGATTTACACTTTTACTTCCATCACCTCCCGCGTAGTAACCTTTGTAACATCATGGAAATTTCGAGCCAAAAATGTCAAGATTCCAAAGTCAAGGTACCAATTCTGCCAATTTCCAAACTCAAAGGTCTAAAATGTAAATTTAGTTTTCCTAACCCATCGTGACACGCGATGGATCAGAAAAGAGACCCATCGCGTACCGCGATGGGTTGTCTGACAGGTTATGACACGTGTGCCACGTGGCACACGGTGGCACTATGTGTCATCACGTGGCAGCCGGATCGCCATGTGTTGCCACGTGTCGCCACGTGGCACAACGCCTGCCACGTGTCACCACGTGGTAGGTCTATGTGGTGACTCAGGCGACCTACGTCGCGATACGCGACAGGTTCTAAAGAGGCCGCCGCGTACCGCGACGGACTCCAATTTCAGCCTATAAATAGAAGGCCACGGGTTTGATCCATTCACACCACAAAACACACATACTACTCTCTCTCTCTCTCTTACATCTCTCTAGAACCCTTTAACCATACTCTCGATATACCTCGAAGTTCGTGCTTAATTCCTCGTATTCCGTGCCCATTACCACGATTCCCGTACCATTTTCCGACGACATTCCAAACAAGAAGTTGGTGCTATCTCGACGTCCCGACGATTGTGTTGGAACCTATGTTTTAGACCGACGCATCGAATTAATTTGTGGGTGAAAAATATATTATTTTGGTCTCAACCAAGGGTGGATGGCTTGAAGACCAAGTCATGCTAGACTAGTATAAATAGATGCTTTTTTTTTTCATTTGTCTAGTATGAGTGACTTTATTGTGTATGTGTTAGATTTAGGGTTTTATCCCTTTGAGAGAGTCTCCGCCTCCAGGATGAGCTCTCCTGGTGGCGGCTGATATTTCTTAATCGATTGTATGTATGAATGTATGTATGTTTAAGTGTTTCATCTTAATGAGAATCATTCGGCTAATATTTTATACAACCATTTCTATCTTTTGTGTTTTGATTACAATTGTTCATCCTATTATTGATTGTTAATCAAATCAGGCTCTTTCCCAATACACCTCATCCGTCAAAACATCTTTCAAGAGTGAATATGAGTTACATTCGATCCTAACCTAGCCCAAGCTCCACTCCACACCGTAGTTTAATACCGAATATTCACGCTTCCGCACCGGGGCTCGGATTTCACAATTGGTATCAGAGCCTGGGTTACCGAATCGTTCAGACTAACCGCTGAACATATTTATTTCACTCTTGAATCCAACATGGACGTTAAACGATGAAGTTCGTTGAAATTATTTTTGGGGGTTTTGAAATTATTTGATGATTCGGAGAAAAGTATATGGATTAATGTTTGGGTTGATGACTCGTTTGGAGATCCAACATCAATTTTATGTTTATTTGATCAGAACGGTCCAGATATGATGTAACAGTGTTATTTGGCTCGGTTTGGGGCAACACTGTTCATTTGATGATTTCCAGATCTGAAAAGGTTGATTATGATATGAAGATAGGTTTCTTTGATTTCGAGATAGCGTGGATATTGCAACAATGATTAATTTCAGATTATGATACATGTTTCCAGATCTGAAAATTAGGGTTTATGTGTGCTCGTTGTTTTTGTTATTTGTGCTACTCGAACTGTACATGATTTGGAAGACAAACATTGCCACTGGTACAAACTGGTATGGAGAATGTACAAGCCAGAAATGAACATGTACTAGAGGCAATATCATTATGGTTTGTTGCAGCAGATGCAAAGTGAATATTCAAGCAGGTTCTGCAAGGGAAAATCAGTAACTGATTATACAGAAATGAAGTTTTGGTGTCTCGAGCATACTATGATCATATAAGACTGAACTCGAGTATGGAAAATGACTAATTGTTGCTTCCAGCACAGGAGGTGTTTTGCCCAAGCACATCTTTGTTTGGCTCAAGCACAGGTTATTTCGAGCACATCTTATATCAAGCACATCAAATTCGAGCACACTTTGTGAAACCCAGAGCATATCCTTTGTCTTCTCAAGAAAACTATCTTCTTTAAGTCTCGAGCACACTTTGTTATTTATTCGAGCAGACTCTTTTTCGAGCATACTTTGTTTTGTCTTGAACAATTATGCTTGTGAAGAGAAAACTCAAGTTTGTGTCGAGCACACCCTTGCTCCCGAGCATAATTTTGCTTCCGAGCATGTTTGGTGGAAAATGAAAAAGCACTAAGTAATCCGAGCACACTTTTGTTTCCGAGCACTAAGTAATCCGAGCACACTTTTTCTTCCGGGCACACTTTGTGCTAGTGGAAAAATTGGAAAATCACAAGTGTTTTGCTTTTCGGGTACACTTTGTGATAGGAAAGTGCTTCCGGGCACACTTTGTGCTAGTTGAAAATTTAAAAAATTCATAAGTGTTTTACTTTTCAGGTACACTTTGTGCTAGGAAAGTATTCCGAGTACACTTTGTGCTAGGAAAGTGCTCCCAGCACACTCTGTGTTAGGAAAGTGCTCCCAAGCACACTTTGTGCTACGAAAGTGATCCCAAGCACACTGTGTGCTAGGAAACAGAGTTTGTGAAACATTTCAAAGTTTTGAAGAAACTTTTGTGATTTTTGGTACCGTTGACCATTTGACCAAGCTGTTCTCTACGGAAGATATATACCAGGGGTATTTTGGTAATTTTTCTCCAATCATCAACAAGCTTATGGAATTCAAACCTCATCCAATTTCACGACTTCATCAAGAGCTTTACAAGACCAAGTGTTGACCAAGCTTAAGGATTTAATCACTTTTAGTGTCAACCAACATATGAATATGTTTATTTTCAGATTTTTACAATCTTGATAAGGATGATCAAGATTGTTTCACCACACTTGATTTGAAGACACATTTATTAAAGACAATTGCAACCAAATTAGGGGAGTAAAAATCTTTGAATTTCATTGCAAATGGTTAGCTTCAAATCAAGTAAAAGACTCAAGGAAAAGTTGATCAAGATCAATAATCCAAGGTTTTTCAAAGATGTTTTATCGTTTGTAAGTTTTCAGATTTCCTAGTACGGATGAGAAGATAGAGTCATCACGAGTAACAATGTTGAAAGGATGATTAGTAGAGTTTAACCTCCTATGAGATAGTCACTTGAACAGTCAAGAACGGGTTATGGTTGACTTGAATGCTATCTTGATTCAGGGAATGGTTTGAAGATGATTTACAAGGGAAGAGACAAATTTGAAGAATTGAATATTATTTGATGATCACATTGAGTTTATTTCTTTTTGTGGTAACCTTGTTACTTGAAGTTGATCTTTGAAGTTCAAAGCCTCGATCATATGCCCATACAACTATATCCAAAAGTGGTATAAGAGTGATAATTCGAAATGAACAATGGGAGAATCTTAACGTGAGGGGTAGAATTTCAACGAAAGACAACGAGTTATGAGGTGATAATGGAATAAATTCGATGGCATCGGTGTAAGGGGGAGATTATTGGAACCTATGTTTTAGACCGACGCTCGAATTAATTTGTGGGTGAAAAATATATTATTTTGGTCTCAACCAAAGGTGGATGGCTTGAAGACCAAGTCATGCTAGACTAGTATAAATAGATGTTTTTTTTTCATTTGTCTAGTATGAGTGACTGTATTGTGTATGTGTGAGATTTTTAGGGTTTTATCCCTTTGAGAGAGTCTCCGCCTCCAGGATGAGCTCTCCTGGTGGCGGCTGATATTTCTTAATCGATTGTATGTATGAATGTATGTATGTTTAAGTGTTTCATCTTAATGAGAATCATTCGGCTAATATTTCATGCTACCATTTCTATCTTTTGTGTTTTGATTACAAATGTTCATCCTATTATTGACTGTTAATCAAATCAGGCTCTCTCCCAATACACCTCATCCGTCCAAACATATTTCAATAGTGAATATAAGTTAGATTCGATCCTAACCCTAGACCCAAGCTCCATTCCACACCGTAGTTTAATACCGAATATTCACACTTCCGCATCAGGGCTCGGATCTCACAGATTGCCTCGTAAAGCGTGCCCATGGGTGGAGGAACATTGGTGTACCTCGTTGTGCGTGCCGAGGAGAAGTATTGATCGAGGAAGGTTGAAAAGGAGTGAAGGACGTTGAAGTGTTGCTCAAATTTCTAAGGTTATTATAAGCCGACAAAGGTAGGCATGATGCCCAAATAAAATAATAAAAAAATATTATAAAAGGCTTAATACCCTAAGTCGAGGTTATACTCGATAAACAAAAAAAATCAATAATAAAGAAAAGAAAAGAAATATAAAAATATATATAGATGTATATATATATATGTGTATAAATATTATTTGTTATAAATATTATTTATGTAATAATGAGTATTCTTAAATTATAAAGACGAAAGATATAGGTTTCTTAAAGAAGAAGAAATGATGTGGTGAAAACAGTCAATAGAATATTAACTAAATTAAAAAAGTAATAAAAACTAGACCTAAGACTCAACTAAACAAAACACCGGCAAGTGAACCGGTCAGTTGTACTAAAGCTAAGCAACTCCGGAATATCGAAACCACAGGACTCTATAAATTACGTTAGTTAACTAATTAGACTCGACTTACGACACGACTATTGATTATTAATGTTTTAAGGGGATTATTAAAACTAATATTAAACTAAGAAAACAAATAAGCAAGTAAACGAGAAACAAGCAACCAAACACAAGATCGGAACCAAATAGAGAAGGAATCTACCTAGGTAAGAATCCCATGCATCAACAATCATCAAGAAATGGACAAATAACATGATTATGGAAACTGATTTCTAAACGCATTCATCTAACAAACCCTAAAGAACCCTTGACCGAATCAAATGAAATTCCAAAGAACAATTATTAGATTATTAAGCAATCAGTATTATTTATTTCCGCAAAGTCATCAATTAGGGTTAATTAATAGTATCTAGAGCAAGCAATCTTACGAAACACTAAACCCTAGATAACTTGATAAGCTAAACATGACATCATGATCATGGATCAACACAATAAGCAAGAATATTGTCACTATCTATCCTAGCATGCAATTGACCAAGACACATGAACAACTCCTCACCTTACAGCTATTGGAATTTAGCAAAACATTCAAAACCTTAATCAATTATCAACAAGCTTCTATGATCTAATAGGCCTATTCAACCATAATAATCAAAACACCAAGTAATTGATTAAACATGAACCCTAATATCTAAAGAACACAATCAATAGAAAACAAGATCCATGTGAAGCAATAGTTAAATAATCAATCAAGATAACAAATACTCATACGCATCATGAAAACAATATCAAGTCTTTTACTATTAATTAACAAAACCATAATCAAAGCATATGTCCAAAGCAAGAATCAAGCGAAAACATGTTCATCAAACCTAGGTAGACATGAAGTCTAGCCTAGAATCATTATTAAAAAACAATACTAAACAAGTCTTAAAAACAAAGAGGAAAGACATGACAAATAATGAACAAAGAACGGAAGTTAGAGCGATAAAACCCTTTGCGATTGATCCTCGAACACCCGGATGAAAGCTCTCTCGATCCTCCTTGGTTCCTAGCTTCAAATAACCTTCAATACCATAGTTCCCTATCCAAAATCGGCTGCTAAAAGTCTTAGAATCGGCTAGGTTTAACAAGAGATGTTATATAAACAAGAATGGGCTTGGACTTGCAAAACGAGCTGACCAGGGTGGCCTAGGCGCCGCGCGGCCGCATACTGCCTCTGGCTTCGCGTGTGGCGGCGCCCTCCTGGGGTGGGATTTCGGAATTTTGCTATTATTTCTTGTTTATTCATGTTAGATCTCTTTCTTGACTTCCAAGTAACGATAGGAACCTTCTAGATCTTCCTTCCCTTGATCACCAAGCCACCATCTACATGAACATAAATCAAAACTCGTATGTGAAGTAATCATGTAGTCAATAATGAACAAAATGAACATAAGCTTTGCATGAAAAGATAGAAAGAATCAAGTTTATCATGCAAGACACCAAAAAGAGTTAAAACATGATAAACATATAATACTTGACTCAAGAACCTAAATTAATAAAAGATAAACGAAACACAAACTAAACCGAACTCAAAACGTTAAATAAACATAACTTTACAAGGGATTCGAGATGTATAAATAGATGTATATCAAATATCCCCACACTTACTCTTTTTTCGTCCCTGAAAAAGTCTGATGCAGTTGGATCGGAATCGGAAAATTACAGTCTAACAAACATATAGGTTAATTTTAAAGCTAAGAAAAACGCAAAAACCGTGATCACCGATATTGTTGTCCACTTAAACCCATGCCTTAATCTTTACCGGGACAAATATGATCCGACAATAATAGTACTCAGTGGTTTACACAATTAAGACCCGCTTATTTTCAGCTTTTACCGGATCAGACCACCCCAACTTGACTTAAACCTCAAAATTAGCATATTAAAAACTTTTGTTGCTCTATTTTTCTTGAATAGTTAAGACGATTAAGGGTATTGTTTATCCACCTAAGCTTAAGCATCAAAGTCTACCAAGCAGCCATTAGATATGATTAAGGTACAATTAATTTATAGCTAGTGTTCCCCACAACATGACATACCCCCGTTATCAAGCAATACACCGAACCATTACCATAGGTGAGTATGCAAAATTTCATCTGTAGGGCTTACATATGGCGTGTCCCTTGTGGTCCGTTTCTTAATGGTAATGAGACGCGAGCAAGGGGACCCCACATGGCTAACAGCGTGGATGATCAAGTCTGTAATGCATTTGTACTTTTGTACTTTTTGTGATCATGTTTAAAGACTTATGTGGCAGAAAACTGCGGGTTTGCTCTTTTTTAGCTTTATTTTAAATATTCACAACCCCATTTGGAATTGTGAATACCCAGATGAATAGTCGACATACATACCCATGGTCTCCGGACCCGGGGCATCCCATCAATAAAAGATTTAAGGTTATAAAACCATACGCCAATGATGTGTAAAACACTAAAGCTAAGCATTTAAGATTTATATCACAGGCTACACGGCATACTCTAACGTTAAACCTACCCAAGCATCATATGATAAGCGTATTCAATTTTTTAAACTTTTCAAACTTTGTAATATTTTCACTTTTCATACCAAGAATTGATGCTTGAGTATGGCTGACCTTTCATTACTTATTTTCTACGGACAAAACGCTTTACCCACAAGAGATTTCCGACCCATTTTATCAAATTTGCCATTTCATTCTCAAGGCTGAGCCTACCGACACATCCCAAGTTAAGTGCGTTTTCTTTTATTTATCTCATATTATTAGTAGTTTGAAAAACCAATTTCTGATAAATATCATCATCTCCCACTTTAACACAAAAAAAAAAAAAACTAGAATCAAGGGACATTTTTAAAGCATTTTTTCAAAATTTTTTTTTTTCAATTTTTTTATATATTTTTTTTATTTTTTAAACAAAAACCCAATTTAAACTACGACTCATGTTGGAACCCGGTGGATCAATCCTATATAACTATAACAGATCTCGGATCTGTGTGTATTTGATTAATCCTTAACTTAGATCTAGCTCATAATTACGTTTGATTATGTGTTGTATATGTATATCTATTATCAGTATATTAGTAGTTGTATATGAATAAGATTAAGATGAAGATCGAGAGCGATTTGGACAGCGTATCGTTAATTAACTCTCAAAACTTAAATTAAGCGTGAACAGTGTTCACGTTTAAATAGAAGACGGACCTAGTTCGTTAACATCCCCTAACGAACTAGAGTCCGCTTCGTTACATACATTACAAACGAAATAACTTAACGAATCACCCTCTGATTCGTTAAACATCCTTAACGAATCAGGGGAGACTTAACTTACATCTTAGTTCGCTAAACAACCTTAGCGAACTAGACACTTACTTTAGCGAACTAACTAAATAATTGTTTATTACATAAAATCAAACGACAAATACGTTAACGATAATTACAAAGACTCAAGACGCCAAATCGTGCACTAACAGACACCCCCTCGTCTTGATCTCTTTGTCTTTGTCTTCACTTGAAATGCTTGGACTGCCAGTCTCTGCAACTATGAATTCCATTTTTATGACAAACACGCACAACGCGCTGGAATTGCATAGCCAGGTCGTAGTCTTCATTGCGCTCGATCAGAATCTGGTTCTTGTGTAGCACGTCATTGTCTGTTTCAGATAAATTAACCAACCACATAGGGTCGATTATCTTGATAAACTCAGTCTTGAATCCTTTACCAAGCACAATGATGGCCTCGCCAGTACGATTGTCATAGTACCAGTGGTCAAACGAGAGATGCATGTGTTGGGGCATCGTCTTCACAGGTACCCGCGTCATCGTCTTTGGCGGCTTGACCTTAAGAACAAGTTTTCTCCAGCCAGTCCTTGGATCAATCTCATCAATACGTTTACGTCTCGGGACCTGGGGCTTGAAGAACTTGAAGCCATGATTGATCTCGAATAGTAAGTGTTGATGAAACTACTTAGCTGTCCGGTAGCCACCACGATTGATAAATGGACGACGCGCGAGGGTACGAACATCCCACCGCGGTAATGTCAGAACTTCCATTATCGTTTCGTAGTACTGGATCCCCTTCTCCCATTTAATTATACATACCTTAAGCTCAGAATCATAAAGCCACGTGACGATATCACCATGTACCTTGGATACCGTCTTGAAGGTGGTCACTTGGTTTGTTTTAACCCAAGCTGCAGCTTCGTCTTTTCGTTCTTGATCAACATACCGATACGCTATGATAATCTTACCCGCCGCTTTATAGCTGAACCACTTAGCAATATCGGCATCAGTTGGGTTTTCAATCGATCTGAACCGAGTGTCCACAACCTTCTTTCCCTTTGACGTCTTTTCCAAATCATCTGCAGCTGCTTTAACCGTCTGCTCATCAAACACTGGAGCACCTCGATCAACGTTTGTGTGTTGAAACAAGTCCGGATACTCCTCAGCAGTGACATCTTCCATCTCAACATCCTCGTTTTCATAAATAAAATCTGTATTCATTTGAATA
The DNA here is from genome assembly GCF_021521415.1 of Bidens hawaiensis. NCBI lineage: Eukaryota > Viridiplantae > Streptophyta > Magnoliopsida > Asterales > Asteraceae > Bidens > Bidens hawaiensis. The sequence goes on along the minus strand of NW_027495113.1, from coordinate 49,193 downwards.
GACGGATCATCTGTTATACCTTCATCATTTACCACCTCGACATCAGGCTCAGTCTCAAACACGGTCAACTGTTCATCATTCAACCCAAGCAGTATAGAAATATGTTCCCGTGTCAGAGACCTATCAACAAACTCACCAACCTCAATCTCATCCTGTTCACCATACTCTTAACAACTCCCGAACCATCAATAAAAATTACCGTGTCAGCTTCAATTCTATCCAAAGGCTTAGCCTCTGTGTAATCTTGATGAACAATGATTTGTTTATCTAAGTCACCACCTTCACTAGTACTAGCACCCGAAGATGAGCCGTGCGCATTTTTAGGCTCACCTCCTGCACCAGACTCGTCAGGATCTTGATCATCATTATTGAGTTTCTTTAAGGCATCCTCTTTGCAAGTCAACTGCAAGATTGAATCCTCTTGTTCCTTCATTTTCACCCCCTGAGACTCAACAATCGCACGTAGCGCTTTAGTCTCTTTTTGACAAAAAGAAATATAACTCATCATCCGTCTTTGATTCTCCATAAGGCGTTCCTGATTGTGATGGTCAGCAGACATTTGGTTTTCATAAAGATGCAGAAGATTCAACAGCATATCAGTCTGACGGTTCGGTGACAAGTTGTACAAGGATGGATGAACAGGTTGGATCGGTCCTTGAGGCCGAGTGATTCTCATGAAAGAGACATAACTGGGAGGAGGAGGAGGAGGAGGCCTCATGGATGGTGTTGGGGGGACACTAGACGATGTAGTAGGAGGCCTTGGAATTTCAGATAAAGCCATCTGTGGAATTAAACCAAGCCTTTCATGAGACACCATCGTCGTTGTTAATGTGAGCATCGGAGTGCTAGTAGTAGGCGGCACTACCGAGCTTTGAGGCGTTGTTTGACGAGGTGGTGGCACACCAATAATTACCCCAGCCCCAGCTGACACACGTCTTTTCTTTGATGGTTCTCCAGTTGCCACCTCTTTCCCTTTTGTCTTTCTTTCTTGTTGAGCTGCAATGGTGGCAGCTAACGCAGCATTTACTGCATCTTGTTGTTCTTGAAAAGCAGCATCACCAGCTCCACTATTCCCACCATCTCCATCATTATTATCATCATCATCGTTCCCACCTTCTCCTCCTTCTTGCTCGGAATCCGAGTCGTCGTGGATCCAGCTTTCATTAGGAGGACATACGTAATTCGGATTAATGATATGACCAATCATCCGTTTATCCCTTAGTTTCTCCTTACGGTAAGCCTTCATTCGACAGACAGTGTCGGCCGTCATGTGTTCCATAGGAAGCATATCATTCACCAAAGTTTGATTAATAACCAAATTGGGGATTAAGTCTTGAATGATCAGTTGTAGAAAACGAGGATACATTAAAAATTTCTTCTTTTGAAGTGTTTGCTGAACTTGTTCTTTTAGATGATCATAAACAAGCTCGGAGTAGTTAAATGGCTTGTTGATAATAAGTGCAACAAAAGCTGATTGTATACTGCTTCTGCATTGGTCAAATCCACCACGACGACCACTCATACAATGAATCAAGACATGGAGAGGATACTTGTATGGTGGACATGAACCATTCTTGTTCAACATAGAATCATCAATTCCACCACCGTAACGTGGAAGAGTAAACAAACCCTTGATCAGCTGCTTGTCAAACTCACTTGGGTTGTCATCATTGTCACCAAAAATGAAGCACACGGCGAACTACTTCCACATCAATTGTAATAACAGTTTGATTGATCGTGGCTCGAATTTGATTCTCCACCTCAACATACTCAGCAGTATCCTAAAACTGTCTAATAATGCTCAGATATATTTTAGGTCGAGCAATAATTGCATAATGTATCACTGAGCGTCTTAAGAATGTCAGCATAACTCCAAACTCAGCAACATCAACAACATCTTGATCAATGTAAGCACAGATGTTGTGTTTTGTGTCATATGGTAATAGAATAACTTCTTCCTGCTCTACTTGAGGTGGTTGTGCTTGTGGTGGTTGTTCTTGTTGACCTTGATCAGCAACCGGTGGATCTTGATTCAATTGATCAGCCATTTTTACTAAATAGAGTTTAGAACAAGTATAAGTAGTATGAAGAAATAATACAATTAACATATATATATCTATTTATTTTTAGATGGTGTAATTAATTTTATATGTCGTGTGTAATTAATATATTTACGCGTTTAGTCGATTGGAATAAATCATTATTTACAAAAGTTAATTAAATAAATAAAAATGAAATGCCATTCGTGTGTCTATCAATCTGATTCGTTACACACATGTAACGAATCAACTGATTCGCTATCAGGTAAATATATTAACGAATTAGATCAAGCGAAGTAACTATAAATATTAATGAACTAAATTCCAGTTCGTTCCAATTTTAACGAATCCACATTTGATTCGTTGATAAACTGATTCGCTGAGCTAATTCGTAGTATCCTTAACGAATTGGACACGAAGCAGTTCCAATCCGCTCAGGTTAATGAATGGTCGATAAAGACTCGATGTTTGACTCCCATAGTCAAAGTCAAAATTGGATTATGAACTTAGAAAGTCAATTGTATGAATCCAGCGTCTATAAGTCCATAATCATCGATAGATAACCGAATCATCATTCGCCGTGATCTCAGAAACACATTACGAAGCAAATGATATTGAGATTTAGGCTCAAAATCATTAGATAACTTAAGTGTACTCGGAGAGCTAACAGAGTCTAAAAGCCTGAAAACATCAACTTTCAATCGACCCAGCAAACAATAATCAAACATCTATTAAAGTCTACCAAGGGTTTCGGAATCACATTCCGATCACAATGAAGCATAAATAAACTATATCAACAAAGTATAGCATATATAAATCATAGTCGTAAACTCGGAAAACCCTTAGAACAAAAGAATACATAATTAGTCTATCAACACAACATCATTTTTGACGAAAATCACAAAGATGTGATCGTCTATACCTGAGCAACACAATGATATACCTGAAAGATCGATTTCGAAAGTCGAAAATCAGAGAAAAAATTTGAAAAGGGTTGCTTTAGGTGTAAGTAAGATGGTGAATAGTGAAAGGACGGTTCGCATTACTCTTGTCCTTTATACACAGTTTTTGCACAATTTTCAAGACACGAATTAGACCGATTCGCTATGAATTTGAACTCAACGAATTAGCTAATTCGTTCATCAACTTATCCACAAAGTGTAGCGAATCAGTTTTGATTCGTTGTCTGATTCGTTAAATATGTATAACGAATTAAGAGTGGTTCGTTACAGAGTGCGGAAGCGAATTAGGTGAGCGAACTAGAAAGTAGTTCGCTAGAGAACCACCTAATTCGTTATCCATACTTAACGAATTAGATTTTATTTAATTTTAACTTAAATAATTTAAAAATAAATAAAAAATTATTAAATATTATCCAATTAAAAAATCAATTAATTTAAATTAAAAGAATTACCGAGGACCTTTATCCCTATAATCAAATACATTAAAAATGTTTTACGTTTTCAAAACATAACTTAAAAACATTAAATAATATGTAAAGTAAAAAGATAAAATATTTTTGGTATTTTGTAAAAAATTAAAGAATGTATTTACAAAAATATCCGAACATTCGAAAGGTAGACAATATTTTTGTGTTTTTCTATGATTTTTCAAAAGCAGTACATATTTTTGTGTTTTTGTTGAGTTTGAGCAGAGAATCATATTGACTAAAATGCTCTTCCATTACAGTTTTATATTTCAGCGATATTATGACTGGCGTTAAGTCGGTCATTGATATTGTTGTCCACTTAAATATTATAACAAACCTTCGAGCATTTATGTGATATGATTTATGGTTCAATTAGCGCACAGAATATCAGAAACTATCAGCCCCTAATCTCGGTTCAAGCTTAATTTGATTTTTTGCCAAATCACCCCAACTTGACTTAAACCATTATAGTGTTGATCAAAATTTTTAATACCAGTTGAGAGATTTTGAGCAATGCATCAAGTTTCCTTTACCGTGAGTGAGTAAGCACGAGTCCATCTGTTGGCTTACATACATTGTATCCCCCGGGGTCCGTTTCTTATTGGTACTGAGACGCAAGCAAGGGAGGAACAATTGTATGACTAACATCGGATTTTGATCAAGTCAGTAATTTGGATTGTACGAAGTATAGCAATGATCAAGTTTAATGACTTTGGGTTTGCTCTAAAAGCGAGTGAAATATTCATGTATATGAATACCCAGATGATTAAGCCGCATAAAGACTCATAGTGTCCAGAATCCTAATGCTTGTTATTTGCTTTATTATATTTTTGTATGATCAACAACTATAAGGCTTAAGTATGACCGGTTATTACATTTCTACCATCTTCACCGAGACTTTTGCTAGAGACTAACACCTCTTTCAATTTCGCTTTTGTTTAGGTTTATATCACTTACTTTACTCTAACAGCTTGTTTAAGACCTATCAATACACCAATAATTAAGCACACAGCCTTTTAAGCTTATTTCTTACTGGATTTGGGGTCAAATAATCAATGTACTATCATTTTCTCTTTTTGCTTCAAAAACTCAAAATTTTGAGGAGCATAAAACAAAATGAATTTTAATTTCCCCAGTTAATTTAAATTCATAAATTAATGGCTATCCTATTCATCTACACGTAGAGAACAGGACCAAAACATGCAAGCACGCTTCACAAACTTAAATAACTAACTAAATTTTTAGCTAAAAATAAAGTAGAAAGCTTAACGAACGCCCCCAAGTACTTTCCATTTGTCCTTCAAAATAGAAGCAAATGACATAATTTTCAGCGAACATAAGCAAAAATCTTTTTGGTTTTTCTCTTTACAAACTAAAAACACAGTCTTTTTGTCTTTTCGGATTTTTCTTTACAAAACGAGAAAATTCACAATCTTTTTGACTTTTTCAAAATTTTCTGTACAAACAGAAATCACAATCTTTTTGGTATTTTCTAATTTTAAAATGTTTTTGGTTTTTCAAATATTAAAATAAAACAAGAAAGAACACAATATTTTTGATTTTTCAAAGTTTTCTAATGTTTTTGGGTTTTATCTATACAAACTAAAAGCACAATATTTTTGTATTTTCTAAGATTCACCCCCTAAAACCGAAAAACAAAATAAATTGAACCTAAAACAGACTAAAATAAAAGATAGTTATCCTAATGTTAGGATTTCGGCAAAGGGTCTTCAATCCATTTAAACCAAGCAAAAAATGAAAACGTGTTTTATCAAAGGCTTTGGTAAATAGATCGGCTTTTTGAAAATCAGTATGTACTTTCTCAAGGTCAATTAATTTCTTTTCATAACAATCCCGTATAAAATGATATCGAATTTCGATATGTTTTGTTTTAGAATGTTGCACGGGATTCTTGGTGATACTAATAGCAGCAGAATTATCAATCAAGATGGGAGTAGTAAGAAACTTCATACCGTAGTCGCGAAGATGTTGTTGTATCCACAAAACCTTGGAACAGCAACTCGAGGCTGCAACATACTCAGCTTCGGCGGTTGAAGTGGAGACCGTTGTCTGCTTCTTACACTGCAAGGAAACAAGCCGGCTTCCTAAGAATTGACACCCCGCTGTAGTAGACTTGAAATTGATCTTGCATCCTCCATAGTCTGAGTCTGAATAAGCGGTAAGGTCGAAAGTATCATCTTTGGGGTACCATAACCCGATGTCAGGATTTCCCCTTAGATATTGCAGAATACGTTTGACCGCTGCCAGGTGAGTCACTTGGGGACTAGCTTGGTACCTAGCACATAAACAAACAGCAAACATTATGTCGGGTGGAGAAGCAGTTAAATACATTAAAGAACCAATCATAGCACGATAGAGGGTCGGATCAACGGTATCCTCCAATTCATCCGATGATAAATTGTGACCCACGGGAAGAGGAGTAGAAGGGATTTTTCCGGCAGTAATCTTGAATCGGCTCATGACGTCGTTCACATATTTTGTCTGATGAATGAAGATTCTCTTCGCAGACTGATGAACCTGCAACCCTAAAAAGAGATTCATCTCTCCCATCGAACTCATCTTGCCCTTGGTTTGCATAGACTTCTCGAACTCCTTACACAACGTGTCGTTTGTAGACCCAAAGATTATGTCATCAACATAAATCTGAACGAGTAGAAGATCATCACCAATATTTTTATAAAACAAAGTGCAGTCGACAGTTCCACGTTTGAAACCATTTTCCGTCAGATGGTCGGCAAGCGTGCCATACCAAGCTCTCGGGGCTTGATGTAGACCATATAATTCCTTGTTTAATCGGTAAACACGGTCAGGATAATCAGGATCTTCAAAACCTGGAGGCTGTAAAACAAACACTTCCTCATGAAGTTCACCATTAAGAAAAGCACTTTTGACATCCATTTGATAAACTTTAATATTCTTGTAAGCAGCATATGCCAGAAAGATTCAAATCGACTCTAATCTTGCAACTGGAGCATATACTTCAGTGTAGTTAATACCCTCTTGCTGATGAAAACCTTGCACAACTAATCGTGCTTTGTTTCTCACAATTACCCCACGGTCGTCTTTCTTACACTTATATACCCACTTAGTCGGAATTGCCTTTTTGACTCTAGCAGGTTTATCGATAAGATCCCAAACACCTAAACGTGCAAATTGCTGTAATTCTTCTTGCATGGCTTATACCCAAGAAGGATCTTGAAGTGCCACACGAGGAGTTGTTGGCTCTACATGAGATAGAAAACAAGTGAATTTAGCAAGATTTACAATCCCAGACGAGTGTAAGTCAGCATAAGCACATAAGACATTATTTTCACTTGAAGAAGCAACTTGATGTCGTGTTTGAACACCCACATTAAGTTCTCCAATAATGTTTTCTTGTGGATGGTAATTATGAATCCTGAGAGTAGGATTCTCAGGAACAGGAACATTTTCAAATAAATTAGTGTAATGTTCACCCAATTCAGGAGATGAAACATCACTATCAAGTTCAATAACTTGATCCACAACTGCATTGTCATCAGATGAAGTAGAAGCATTATCATAATGAATAGGAGACTCATTATTAGGTTCTTCAGTTGGAGCAATAATTGGAGCTTCAACATCATTTGATCTTGCAAATCTTGGAATTTCCAAATGTTCTTCAAAATAAGCGTGAACTAAATCTTCATCTGGATGATCAGATATTGGAGTAAACGAATTAAATAAGCCATCATAGTCAAACATCCAGTCGGGACCTTTTCCTTGAGAAGGAGTAGTGTACTTTTGACAATCCACATGGTACCATTCTTCAACACAATCGGACTTAAAGTTAAACACTCTTTTCTTAGGTGACGCATACCCCAAGAAATAGCCCTCAATGGCTTTTTCATCAAACTTTCCCACATCCTTTTTCAACATAATACAAGGACACCCAAATGGTTCCAAGTACTTTAAGTTAGGTTTACGATTATTTAATAATTCATAACTGGTCTTCTTGATTCGCTTAACAGTTAGAACTCGATTGAGTGTATAACAAGCAGTATTCACCGCCTCATTCCAAAACTGGACATGAAGCTTTGAATCAGCAAGCATCGTTCTAGCAGCTTCAATCAACATTCTATTCTTTCTTTCAGCGACACCGTTCTGTTGTGGTACATATGGGGCATTGTATTCTCGATGAATTCCTTTTTGGACACAAAAGAAATCCAATACAATATTTTTAAATTCAGTACCATTGTCACTTCGAATTCTCCTCACTTTCAGTTTGTATAGTGATTCGATCTTAGTGATTAGATTTTGAACAAGACCCGGTGTTTGATCTTTTGAACTCATAAACAAGACCCATGAATATCGTGAATAATCATCTATAACTACTAGGCAATACCAGTCTCCAGAAATACTCGCACGATTCACTGGACCAAATAAATCCATATGAAGTCGTTCAAGCGGAGTATCAATGGAATTTAATAACTTAGATGGATGCGATTTCTTCTTCTGTTTGCTTTTCTTACAAGCAACACAGTGATCGAATAACTTAAAATTCTTTAACGACACACCCTCTACCAAATCATTTCCTATCAGATAGTTCATTTTCCGAACATGAATATGTCCCATTCTTCGATGCCAAAGAACTGAGTCTTTCTCGGTTGCTTTTGAGACAAAACACGTTTCGATCGATGTAGATACATTAGAGTTCATATTCAAGACATAAATATCATTTGATCGAGGTGATCGCATGACGACCATGTCCTCAGAAATCACATAACCCGGTTTCAAAATCAGACACTCTTTATCTGTAAATACTGTAGTGTATTGCTTATCACAAATTTGCAATACACTTAATAAATTATGGTCCACTTTATCACAATAGTTAACCTTCTCAAAAGTAATCTTCCCGTTCGAAACATCACCTTCTTGTGTAATCATACCCCCGAAATTCCCAGCAAACGTCACATAACCCCCTTGAATAGTTCTCACGTTTGTTAAGAGGTTGAGATTCCCAGTAATATGACGAGAACATCCACTATCCATGATCTAGTTTTCACCAGAAATGGTCTTGGATGTATCCTGCACATCAATGAAAATGATTAGTTCAAAAAGGCAGCCCAGGCCTCAGTCTTGGGCACCTTTTGGTTTTCTTGAGAAAAATTAACCTTAGTGGTATTCAATTGTTGTTCAGCAACTTGAGAATAAGTTACAGGTGTCTTAGACTTTCATCTTAGATACGCAGCTTGAACTACATTTGAATTAACGTTTTTGCATAACGGTTCAGTTGGAATAAACTTAGGTTTAACGGAACCATGAGTTTCATTCACATGAATAACTTTTCGAGGATGTACATTCGAAAACATAATATGAGTATCATCAGCATATGACACAGGTCGTTTCAGAATCTCCTTTACCAAAGGAACCGGTTTGGAGTGGTCCTTGATAAACGGGTGAAGATTCTGATAGTTCTGTTGGCCACGGTTTCGTACTACATGACCTTGTTGACCACAAAGGAAACATCTTCGCACGTCAACATGATGATGTTGAGAATTAGTTGGAACTTGTGACACAGATGAAGAATGATGACTCACATTTTTGGTCATGCTCTTAGCAAAATCACAGATAATTCAGATTTCTTTTTCAAGTAAAAATCTAAATTAGAACAATTTGAAAAACTTTTCAACGTATCTGTTCCAGTTGATTTCACAAACTGAATTTTCTTAGCTTGTTTTAAAACTTGTTTTGCTTTAGTCAATGAATCAGATGAAACTAATGTTTTCGCTTGAGCATATTGACGTTCAAGTCCATGAACCTTGGAAGTTTCATTGTGAAACACACTCTCAATCAATTCAGGTTTAATGATACTTATTGGAATGTCTTTCTCAGTGAACATCGTGTCCATCCCCTTTAACTTAAACACATGAGTAGATGATGGCTTAGATGCATTAGGATTTATGAAACGTAACAAATCCTCATAAGAAATTTTGGGTTTTTCTGGTTTCTTAGCCTTCACTGGTTTGACATGAGCATCTTGTTTCATCTTAGTTGTGTGCAAACCATACACGGCCTCCTCAAATTCATGAGGTTCACACAGTATGTGATTAGAACTTGGAATGTTCTTGTTCTTGTGTATAATTTCAGGTTCAAACACATCCTCAATGATAACTTTGTCAACATTTTCAACAAAAACTTAGTTGCTTTGAACATGAGGTTTCTGAGAAGCAAATTGGGTTTTAACAGTTTCAGACTTACTAGATTTAGATTTTTCTGAAATCACAGGTTCTTTAAGGATAACATCTTCCTCAGTCGGAGCAAAAGGATTAATTTTATAATCATTGTTAAATGGTGGAGGAATTTCAACAAAACCTATACCTTTCTTTGAATCTTTTTGTTTTCCAGAAACTTCTATAATTTCATTCAACAGAAAAGAGGAATTTCGAAATTTTCCCAATTTGTTCTTTAACTCAAGAACCTCATTCTCAAGCTCAGTTATCTTTGAACGATGTTTAAAGATTTCTTGAAACTTTTGGTCATTAATAGTCATTTTCACAGATAACTCGGCTTTGAGATCATGATTACTTATCGACAATGCTTTAATCTTTTCACGAGATCTCATTTGAGATTCGAGAGATTGTCGATAAGTATCTTTTAGTGAAGCAATTTCTCTCACTAAATTGTCATTGTGATTCTTTAAAGATTCTAACTTAGGTTTGTTAGATTCACATTCAGCACAAATTACTTTAACCGATGATGTAGCAGAAATAGAATGACTAACCTCATTAATCTTAGCCATGCACGCAAAAACTGTTGTAGGCTTGTCACAGGAGTCATCAGAATCCGATCCAGAGTCATTATCAGAAGACACCTCACTTCCACTAGCATCATGAAAATCTTGAGTCAACCCGAGCAAAGCCAAATTAGCTTGATTATCATTACACAATAGTCGTTGTGACCAATCATTTCCATCAGATAACATTGCTTGTGACCAAGAACTTGATGGTTTCTTCTCAGTATCATTACCTCGTGGTGTTGAAGAGTTTGAATTTTGACCACGAGGACCAGTATATTCCTTTTTCGGTTTGTCACATTTTTTTGCAAAATGACCGAATTCTTGACAATTATAAAATTTCACCTTTAACTTGTCAAATCCCAACTTCTTGTTCAGGGCAGGAAGATCTTTTCCAGTTCTTTGCATAAATCTTTTCACCTTACGAACAATCATTGCCATGTTCCACTTTAAATCCATGATTTCTAAGTCATCTGGATCAAACTGATCATAGTCTTCATCAGTCAGATCACTAGTGGCAATTTTGCTACTAACCAGATTTTCATAAGACGTCATGAAAGCTGATAGAAAGGCAAGGTTTTGTTCAGCTTCTTTCATATTAACATTAGGAGGTGAAGCAAACTGACTAGCAGTGGATGAACTTCCTGAACCAGCAGAAACATTTGGTGATCCAGAGTTACCAGCAGTATAAAAACATACTCTAGGATCACTATAGATGGTTGTTTCATTTTCTCTTGCGTTCTGTGTCAGAAAAGCAGTGATCGGTGAAATTGTTGAACTTAGTGGCATGCTACCACCATAGAAAGCAGGATCTTGACTTTCCTTTGATGATTTTTAACACTTGAGATCATACTCATGAGCTTTAATCTTTTGTAAAAACTCACTTGCAGTCAAGTCTTCATTGAAATAACTGTCTTCTTTTAATACCATTAGAAAAGTGGAGTACGAACTTGGTAGTACACTCTTAATAGTATCAATCTTGTCAATCTCAGAAATTTCCAACTTCATTTTATCCATTTCTGCAATCAAGTGATTGAATCTCGTTGTCATCTCTACAACCGTGTTTCCCATAGTTCTCATTCATCCATGTTGAAACTTAAGCATCACCTTTTTGCTTTCAGCCGTGTTTCCCATACTTCTCATTCGGATATGTTGAAACAAAGAGTCACAGATTTTTATACTACCCACTTGGTGAAAGATATTCTCAGGTAAAGCAATGGTTAGAGTAGAGTAGGCTTTTATTTCTATCTCTAATGCTTTTTTCTCTTCTTGTGAGTATTGAGATATAGCTTTGGGTCTGAATCCGATAGTCTCATCCCCAATCATAGGAACGGTATAAACTTCATCTAAACAATATGAGCAGTCCGGATGACCTGATCCTAGATGAGCACGAAACCTAGGTTCCCATTTGGCAAAATCACTGAACTTCATCAATCTTGGACATTTCGAATGTGACCCTATCTCGGTATCGAGTTGCAACATTTGTTGCATTAACATATTATGTGAGGCTAATGCATACATACCCGCCATTTTTGACAAATATCAAAATTTTAAGGTTAGCGAGCTGTGAACAGTTGTAGCGAACTATGAACAGTAAACTAACGAATCAAATCTTAACGAATCTAAGATTGATCAGATGGTGAATCACAATTGATCTTAGCGAACCAATCTAAACGAAACAGAAAGTCAACAAATCAGATTTAACATAAGTCAAATTAACGAATTGACTAACGAATCGGCTAGCGAATTGCTAAGTGGAATATTGACGAATTAGAAAATTTTCAGTAACGAATCGCTAAGGTAGACTTAGCGAAATAGATAACGAACCAGCTTCAGTTGATAACGAATCAACTAAAAGCGAATCAGGTTGTTACAACGGCTTGTAACAAACTCTGACACCGAATGCCACGTGACAAAGGTTGTTATGACACACCTTCCAAGGTAGACACGTGTCACATGAATCTGTTAACACGAACCAGATGAGGTAGCGAACTGATTGACGAACCACTAGTATTTGATAGCGAATTGACCAAATTAGTTAATGAATCAATTGATCAAGATAACGAATCAACATAAACATGATAACGAATCAAACTCATCTTCAAATCTTCAAAGATAGTTCCCAAATTTTTCTGGAAATGAAGAACTTTAAACCCAGAAACCTAGAAACTTAAATTAGTAATACTACCTCAATTCTTGACCAAATTGCCCAAATAACATACCAAACTACTCACAAACCAAACGCGAATCCAAAACTCCAATGCTCGTAATCGATTAACCCCGATTACCAGTCCAATTGCACCACAAACCAAAACCCTGTTTCGGCTAACACTGAAATCACACTACTATCAATCCAAATACAGTCCTAACTTCAATTCATATTCACAATACCTCACCAATACCGTAACCAAATCAAATCCAATCCAATTCCATTATAACTCACTCAATTAACCTCAGATTAATTCAAAAATTAGTCAAACAGAACACTATCAATAACCAATACTAATAAATAATTAAATCAAGTGTAATTGAGCCCCAACAGCTCTTATACCACTTGTTGGAACCCGGTGAATCAATCCTATATAACTATAACAGATCTCGCATCTGTGTGTATTTGATTAATCCTTAACTTAGATCTAGCTCATAATTACGTTTGATTATGTGTTGTATATGTATATCTATTATCAGTATATTAGTAGTTGTATATGAATAAGATTAAGATGAAGATCGAGAGCGATTTGGACAGCGTATCGATAATTAACTCTCAAAATTTAAATTAAGCGTGAACAGTGTTCACGTTTAAATAGAAGACGGACCTAGTTCGTTAACATCCCCTAACGAACTAGAGTCCGCTTCGTTACATACATTACAAACGAAATAACTTAACGAATCACCCTCTGATTCGTTAAACATCCTTAACGAATCAGGGGAGACTTAACTTACATCTTAGTTCGCTAAACATCCTTAGCAAACTAGACACTTACTTTAGCGAACTAACTAAATAATTGTTTATCACATAAAATCAAACGACAAATACGTTAACTATAATTACAAAGACTCAAGACGCAAAATCGTGCACTAACAACTCAAATATCCTATCCCCACACTTAAATTTTGCATTTTGCTCAATGCAAGGATAAGGACGACCTAAAATAAAAATAAAATTAAAAATAAAGTCGGACTACAAAAAATTAAAAACCTAAAAATAAAAAAAAACAAAAGCAAAATAAAAAGTTAACAAGCTAGATAAATGGAAAAGACTTAGCTGGTACTATGAGAATGAAACACGATGCAAAGGTCTTCTTTCCAAGAATGCCTTCCAACTACGAACGTGCTCAGAAAATGGTAACTCCTTCTCTCTCACACGAACATAAGCAGCAAAACCAAAAGAAACATGTCTAAAAATGTATCTTATCAAAGTGATAGATATTAAGCAATTAAAGTGCGTCAACAACCCAAAAATATATAAAACATGAATAATTAGCAGCAAATAAATATAAAGTATACGGCTCCACTGCTACTCCATCCCCACACTTGTCTTTTTCATTAAATTCTTTCTTGGGGATCTTCTCTCTAGCTCACTCAATCTTCAATCTAGCAAAACTCAAAAACACAAAACAAAGTCGAACTACAAAAACTACGTTAGTGACTCAAAGAAAAAGAAAATAGAAATAAAAATAAAATATACAAACTCTACACTTGAGTTTTCACTCAAGAACCCATGTTATGCGAATCACGTGGCGGACCGAGTGGAGTTTCCTCCACCTCGGTAGAACTCAAATGCCCTCAAAGATATCGAATCACGATCCGACCATTCGTTAACCTTACTTTTCTTCTTTCTAACTCCACTGACCCTTTCAAACTTACGCTTTCCACCACCTCTTTCTCCAACACACTTCACTATTACCCGAAAACTAGAAACCGCTCGCTCCTTTTTCAAACTAATACTCACTGAACGGGAATCGTCAAGATTAGGACCCATGCCGAGATAATTTATTCTATCGAGTAAACTGGGTTACATGGATCAATAAGACCGTGTTGACTACTCGGATGTGTCATGGACTTCGCCAAATAAGTGGCACTACCATCACCGGCTCTAAGAGTTATCTTACCTTCAAACACATCAATGACCGCCCTAGAGGTACGTAAGAATGGATGACCCAAAATGATAGGAACCCTCTCGTCGGCTGATGTACATAGAGATATACATCTTTTCAGCATCAAATTATCTCTAAAAACTGCAATTTCTATCTAATAACATAGCATAAAAGGCTACTTATCATAATAAAACGTAATTTCAGGTGAAACCAAACCTCAAACGAAGAAACAAGCAAAAAGACGAAGAAAAACAGAAGAAAACACAAGAAAACAAAGAAACACGCCCCCATGCTTATGGAACAAGAAAAGACAAAATCTAAGAACAAAAGCACGGGGCCGTGCTCAGCAAGCACGGGGCCATGGAAGGGAATGCAGAAAAGACAAAGAAGAATTGAGCACATGTCACTAAAAAGCACGGGACCGTGTATGCTAACCACGGGGCCGTTGCCAGCTCACACAAAAGACAAAACAAATCTGGCACATTGCATAAAAATACACGGGGTCATGCTCATCAAGCACAGGGCCGTGCCTCACCATCCAAATTGCCTATAAATAGTGGCTCATGTTGCATTCATCAAGCGTGCCTTGAAAAGATTTCTATCCGATTCTCTCTTATAAAAACACACTAACACTCACATAGAAGGTATAGTGAAGAGTTGAAGGCTTGGAGGTCATCACCATCAACCATCATCATCATCTATCATCACTATCATTAAGAAGGAAGATTCATCTACATTTGGTTAGATTGTTCTAAGTTTAATCATGTATTTGTTATCATCATTCATCTTAATGTTTATCATCATGCTCATTATGAGCTAAACTCCTTTTACCATCTAAAATCTATGAAGAAGCTTTGTTTTACTTGATAATTATACAAAAAATGTGCTGTAGTCTAGTAAAGTACATGGTTATATTACAATTATCTTTTGATGAGAAATGTTTCACCATATTAAATCACTAATTCAAAGTTGGTGGTTGTCAATTCTGTTGGCAATCGTTCATGATCGATTCATGTTCTTGAAAGATAGAAATACTTTGATACACTATCGAAACACGGATCCTTATATTGTACTTATAAATGATGAGATATAAGTTATGATGTATTTCTCTAAGTCTTGGTAATCCAAAAATGGCTTTGCCTAAGATATCATGCTAGTTAAAGAAATCATATGTTAATGGAATGTGTAATTATAACCTACATAAATCAACCAAGGGGAGGTTGTGTGAGTTAACTACAACCACCCGAAGTTGTTAGAATTGGTATTTGAGAAATCTAAGTCAATCTTAATCTCTCTACTTTACGAAACTACTTGCCAACTTAAATTGACATCATTGAGATGACATGACATTAGGAAAGGATGGACTTTAAAATGCGCATGTTATCTCCTTAGTGCCAAAGATGCTCACTTAAGGTTTAAGGAGCTATCTATCATATATTGCTACGGCAAGTTTACCACATGTTTAAATATTAATTATCAATGCTAAAATGGAGTGGATTCTTGATCTTAGATGGTAACCTTCGCATAATTGAACAACTCGTTTAGAATCTCTTTTCTTGGTCACCTATATATTATTTATAAGTATTTATATTTTATAAAAAGTTCAAAAAAATTGTAGGCTACTGGACGGATCGTACACGGGATGTCGCTATCTGCGCAGGTGCGGAATCCCTGCGTAGTTAGATACGAGTGCAGAATATGTATAAACCAAACACACGAGCAATGAACGAAACCGTTGTATTGATAACCGAACACGTGACTCGAGGTCACTATTACAGACACTGACACGTAACACGTTCACTGAACAACTGAAACGAAAACCTAAAAACCAACTTCCGAAACTGTTCCGCTGAACAGTTTATATACACGACAACTTCGCCATAGGCGAAGTTGTCAATAACTTCGCTGGTTCAACAAGTTCGCCTGAGCGAACTTGTTGACAACTTCGCACGTACAAAAACATAAACATAATCATAAACATAATAACATTACAGACTCGATTACAAATGCTAGACTATGAACTACTGACACACATGTACCAACAGACTCCCCCTTGGCAGTAGCTTCATATCTTGATCTTCAAATCTTGAGTCTTGTAATCTTGCATCTCTACGCGTGCGCTCCTTCTCTAACACATACCGACACCACCCGTTGATATTTCCTAGCTTGATCCTTCTAAGCAGGAATGTAGAAGATCTTCTTCTCGTTGAGCACTTTCAGATCAGCCTGCGATAGATTAACAAGATGCATCGGGTCGTAAACCCTAAGCACTTCTTGTTCATCCTCATCTTCCATTACCGCCTCCGCTGTCTCACAATCCACGAACCACCATTTTAGGTCTTTGAGCACGTCCTTGGGCATGAGCTTCATCGGTACTTCTTTAAGGCACCGGATCGGTTTATATTTCATAACCATCCAAGGTTTTCCATCAACTCTCAGACCTCTATCCTTGTCTTCGACAAGTTTCCCTTTTTGTGGTTTCAGTAGCTCAAACTTTTTCTCTTTAACGCACTCCTTCCACACGATCTTCCCGATGATTCTAGCCATGTTGTCTTCACTTCTGTTTATCAATCCCAATCTGGCTAAATCTTTTACCTCACAATCTGGCAGTGTGTTTAGAGATCTCAACGTTCTCCTGAAGTACTGAATTCCATCGTATCGTTTGATCACGAAGAGCCGCAGCTGCTCATCATATAACCAGCAGATAATACCTTTCTTAGCTTCTGCGTATCCCTTAATATTGTAACTTTTTCTGAACATCTTAGGGACCGCCGGCTTCTTCGTCTTTATGAACCAGTGAGCACAACTCTCCTTCCAATTCGGTTGTTCCTCCCATTCAGTATCTTCCACCACGCTCTCATCACCCAACTCTGGTCTCTCAACCTCCGGAATCTCGTGTTCCACGGAGTCATCTACAATCTCACCCTCCTCTATCACGTTTTCAACAGTAATCTGCTCTCCGATCCTCTCGATCTCATCAACAGGCAGCACATCATCTTCATTCATAAACTCATCATCCTCCTCATCCAACTCTTTCAACGCATCTATAACATCTTCAACATCAGCATCATCATCTACATCTACAACGTCGTCACCGGCTGCACTTGTAGACTCCCCCTCAGCTGTGGAAGCCCCAAGAGCCTGAGAGGTTCTTGGCAGCTCACCACCTGCACCTTCCGGTGCATTGGGATCATCGTCATGATCTTCTCTCCGTTTCATCCTCAACTCATCTCCCCTACAAGTCTTCTCCCCCTGAGATGCCAAGAATGCCATGAAGGCATCTATTACTTGTCCGTGTTCAACCAGGAGGGCGGCTTGTAGTCGATTGGATTCCACTAGGCGTTCAATGGTCTTTGACTGTACATCAACAATCCGCTCTAGCGATGAAATCCTTTCGGAATCTGAAGTAGGCGTTGGAGTTGGCGGGACATCAGCAGCAGAAGTGACCGCAGGTGGTTCACTTGGTAACCCTGCAGTAGTAGTGACGGTCGACTCCACAAATCGTGCAACCACCACCGGTGTAGTAAGCGATTGGGGTGGTAGAGACACAACTGCTGGGGCCGACGTCTCGACAGCAGTAACCTGTGCTGTAGTAGGAATAAGAGACATACCAGACAAGGCAGGTGGAGCAAAACGTACCAGCCTCGAAGATTCTCCAGCTCCCGAACCCATACCTGTCCGTTCTCTTCGTGAACGTCTGAGCACGATCTGAACTGCTTCCTCTTCATCAACTTCCTCATCATCCTCGTCAACAGTTCTCGGCCTCTTTCCCGTAGTTCTCTCCCGAGACACCATCAGTCGTCTCGCTTCAGCAAACGTTTCGTCAAGATCGGAGTCAGCTACCGAAGTAACTGCTCTAGTAACATCCATGACCTGAGAAACTGATACATCCATATCAAACAAACCATGGCCGCTAAAAGCAGCATCAAGATCGACATCTTCAGTAGTAGGCACAGCAGAAGATGCAGCAGCTGGCACAGCAGCAGAAACCACAGTAGATACAACAGGCGCAGCTGGTACAGCATGGGGTGCTGCCGCCTGATGTGGCTGTGGGTCTCTGAACTCGTCCCCTCTTGCAGGAACATACTCCGGGTTGATGAGATACCCGAATAATGGAGTATGCCTGGGACGCAGCTCAGGCTTGCTACGAGTGCTCGAAGTGCGGCACTGAGCAAAGATACGTTTCGTCACGCATTCGACGTATCTAATAGGGCGTCTCTGCGGTAGCGACGGAGCGACATGATTCAGAATCATTTGTAAGAACCGAGGATACATGATAAATCGCTCGCGCGCCACAGCCCTCCTCTGACGATCGATCTCGTAAAAGATCAGCTGACTAAATGAATATCGTCGGTTGTAAGTCAGCGCAGCCATGGCAGACTGCATCGTCGCGCCCATCCCATCCGTTCCTGCCTTCCTCCTAGACATGCATACAATCAACACATGCATCAGGAAGCGCCACTGATCCAGCAAAAACCCTTTCCTCCTCTGCGAGTCCCCCAGTGGACCCGAATAACCCATCCTCAAATACGCTCCATCACGAAAAGGAGCTACGAACTCCGTTGGGTCATCTCTTGTTTCTTCCCCAAACCGCAAAGCCAACCGTATATCTTCCGAAGAAAACTGTATGTCATGACCATTTACGGTTGCTCGCATCACCGGAGGCTCAGGCCTGCAATCATAGTACACTGTCTGCCAAAAGTCTTCAATGTTAGGCAGTGAAATGGGCAGTGTATTTGTGATCGCATGAAAGACTCTTGATCGCTGGAGAAATGTGATTATCTCCCTGTAGTCTTCTACGCCTCTTGCGTCTGGATCTAAAATGATGTACTGGTTATGGGCCGGAAAGAATTGTCGTTGATCATCACCGTCATCACCACCAGCACCTCCAATAGCAGCCATATCTGCACAAAACAAACCAAGTTAGACAATGTGTAAGCAACTCACAAGTTCGCTATGTACCACGAGCGAAGTTGTGATTAAACCTGTATAGGCGAACTTAAAGGTGAGGCGAAGTTGGGAACAACTTCGCTTCGTCTGTAAGTTCGTCTAAAAACTGTTAAGTGAATTGGTATAGGCGAAGTTGATGATAACTTCGCCTTATCACAACATCGCCTCTGGCGAAATTGAGTTCAAGGCGAAGTTACGGATAACTTCGCCACAGGCGAAATTAAGCTCCAGGCGAAGTTGCGGATAACTTCGCCTAAACCATAACTTCGCCTGAATCTGAAACGGCGACTGTTCAGATTCAATCGGTCTAGATCCGATGATTTCGGAACGATTTGACTATCAAGGAGAGATGAACAACACATAATAATGGTGTTAAGACGTAAAGCTCGTCCATGAACACGTAACATAAGGTTGAAAATCTTGGTTTTGAAGGTTCGACGACCCGAAGTCTCGAACCGGTTAAAAACGATTATGAACGAGTAATTTTGTGAGAGATATCGACAACACATACCCACGATTATAATAGAAACTGGAAACACAAGATCAAAATCAAGTTCGCCGGAATTATTTG
Source organism: Bidens hawaiensis (assembly GCF_021521415.1). NCBI lineage: Eukaryota > Viridiplantae > Streptophyta > Magnoliopsida > Asterales > Asteraceae > Bidens > Bidens hawaiensis. The sequence continues at coordinate 29,332 of NW_027495113.1, read as the reverse complement.
TAAATTCGCCGGAATAAGTTGAGAATAATGAACTGTTACTGTTTCAAAGTCTTTATATAGGGCAGAGTTCGTTCAGGCGAAGTTACGCTTAACTTCGCCTTGGCGAAGTTAAGCACAACTTCGCCGAATTCAACAACTTCGCCCGTAATTTCAAAATCAACCCTTTAAGTTTGAAGAATCTTGCACTTAACATTAGAAGCTTCCAAAAAGAGTTAAACAAAAATGATCATGTCCAAGTAACCAGTTATAAAATAATATAACTACAAAAATAGAAAAACTTATAAAAATTTAACGAAATAAGGGATCAAATTTCAGTCTAGTCAGGGACCACTACGTTTTTAGAAAAGATCCTAACAGGAATCATACTAACTACGTGACTGTCACTTGGATCCGTGTTTAGCTGTATTATGACATAGAGAAAGGTTGTAAGCAGGTAATATACTTAAGATGGTTTTCATCGTTTCTGTGATACGAGTTAGGTTCAATTAATCCTTAAAATTTAAGTGGGCAACAACTCAGAAATAGTGATGCCTCCTATCTATCCTCAAAGCGTATTTGGCTTTCCCCAAGTCACCCCGAATTGACTTCGACCCATAGTGTCTGATTATCTTGTATGTATTCTTCTTCTGTTCCTGAATTTATGATTACTAATATGTTACAATACCTCAAAAAATTTTTTTTTTTTTTTTGAACATATACTTCAAAGTAGAATTTTACTGCAAGTTCCGAATCTGGATCACTGCAGTGTCTTGAAATGCTTTCTTCACGGGAATCAGAACACACATGGGCTCGTGTATGACTGGGTAATCGCTTTTCTGCCTATCATTCGAAAAGATATATATGAAGACACACAAAACTCTTAAGGAGTTTCCACGTAAAATCAAGTAAAATTAGTTTGTATCACATCTATTTTTACGCACCATAAAAAGTTACCATGACATACAATGATTGTCCTAAAGCCTTTTAAGCCTAATAACTTCACCAGTTAAGCACACACAATCAGTATATATATCATTTTCCAAGGTTAGATCAATTTTCTGTTAAACATAGCACAGTTACTTCATACGAAGTAATAGACTTGAAAAGTAATTTCATTTCCCTTTAACAAAACTTTTGACTTCAGTCACCCCGATCAAGTCAAAGTCTTCAGGTAAACGGCAATCCTGAAGATCCAATGGATCAACTGGACCGACCACATACAAGTATGTGTCCTTCTAACTATGTATGACCGACTAATTTTCAGCGACAGAAAGAAAACACATCATAACTGCCCCGGTCACTTTCAGTCATCTGGTTAATAGCGACCCTCATTTTCTAAGTAGAAAAGAGGACCAAAACATATCCGTGGATATGTCCGTCAAACGAAGGTAACCGACTAATTTTAAGCAATAGTGACGTTTTTTTTTTTTTTTTTTTTTTTTTTTTTTTTTAATAAACACAAAGACATGGTTACTCGGGATTGATCATCCCGTTCAGCTCAATTAGGTTTTGAAATCTGGATTTATCAAACGCTTTTGTAAACAGATCAGCAAAATTTTCCAGTGTATCAACTTTTTCGATCTTGATCAGTTTCTTCTCAGCACAATCCCGTATGAAGTGATGACGAATGTCAATATGCTTAGTTTTACTATGTTTCATGGGATTGTTAATTACTGAGATGGCGGCAGTGTTATCAATTAAAATAGGAGTGAGTAAGAAATTCAGACCATAGTCGCGTAATTGTTGCTGAATCCACAAAACCTGAGAGCAGCAGTTGGATGCTGCCATGTATTCAGCTTCGCATGTTGAAATTGCTACTGATGTCTGTTTCTTGCACTGCCAGGAAACTAATCTTCCTCCAAGAAACTGACAGCCTCCTGTTGTCGACTTCCGACTCTGATTGCATCCTCCATAATCAGAATCTGTATATGCCACCAGTTCAACGTCTCCTCCCTTTGGGTACCACAATCCTAGCTTCGGCTTGCCCTTGAGATACCGTAGTATCCTCTTTGCACCTTTCAAATGAGATTCTTTCGGATTTGCCTGAAAACGTGCACAAAGACAAACAGCAAACATTATATCAGGCCTAGAAGCAGTTAAATACATTAATGAACCTATTATCGCCCGATACAGAGTTGGGTCCACATCTGCGTCACCATCTGATTCAGCGCCCAATTTGTGATTGACGCAGATTGGAGTGTCATATGGAGAACTGTCCTCCATCTTGAATCTCTTCAGCACATCATGAACGTACTTCGTTTGATGAATGAACATCCCGTCCTTCTTCTGATCAACCTGCAATCCTAGAAAGAAAGTTAGTTCACCCATAGCACTCATCTCGAATCGTTTCTTCATGACAGCCTCAAAATCCTGACACATGGATACTCTTGATGCAGTAAAAATGATATCATCCACGTAGACTTGAACCAGCAGGAAGTCACATCCTTCTCTCTTCACAAACAACGTACTGTCGATCAATCCCCTTTCAAAACCGTTTTCCAGCAAGTAGTCTGACAACGTTGAATACCAGGCACGAGGTGCCTGATGTAACCCATACAACGCCTTGCTCAACCTGTATACGTGATCAGGAAAGTCTGGGTCAGGAAAACCTGGAGGTTGCTCAACATACACAACCTCATCAACTTTCCCGTTTAGAAACGCGCTCTTCACATCCAACTGAAATACCTTCATCTTTTTAAAAGCAGCAAACGCCAAAAACAATCGAATCGCTTCTAACCGGGCGACAGGAGCGAACACCTCATTGTAATCAATACCCTCTTGCTGATTAAAACCTTTAACAACCAGCCTCGCCTTATTTCTTACGATAATTCCCTTATCATCTCTCTTACACTTGAACACCCATTTTGTGCCTATAGCGTGCACATTCTTTGGTTTTTCAACCAAAGCCCAAACTTCCATTTTCTCGAACTGAGCCAACTCTTCTTGCATGGCTTCGACCCACGAGCTGTCCTTTAAAGCCATTTGATAATTCTTTGGTTCAATTTGGCTTATAAAGCAGGAGTACAAACATTCATTCATTATACCCGTTTCTTTTATGCTTGTATAAACACAGGTGTGCTCATTCAAGCTACTTCTGGTTTGTACACTGGAGGACACATCACCTATAATATTCTCCAATGGGTGATCTTTGTGAATTCTCGTGGTCGGAACAGCACCAACATGCAAATTATCTTCCAAATTTGAAGAGATCTCATCTATGGTTGTTTCTGGCTGAGAGTGAAAAGGATTAATAAATTCATCTTCAGTTGAGGCAGTAGGGGTATCAAAAGTGTTTGATGTGGAAGGTTGACTTTTCTCAATAAGCTGTCGTTGCAATAGATTCTCTTCCTCATCAAGTATCATCTTCGTCACAGCTCTTTCGTCTTCTTCAGAAATTTCCAAATCAGGTACGTTAAACGACTTAAAAAGCTTAACATAGTCGAAAAGCTCAGCAGGTCCATTGCTTGGTTTTGGCGATTGGTAACTAGTAATGTCGGTGTTACAAACCACCTCCACCTTGCAAGTCGACGTATTGAAGACCCGTCTGTTGGGAGTCCTAACTACATAATCGACTAAGATTCCTTCATCGGCTACTTCACCAAATTTCGAATTAGTCTTCAAAATCGAACAAGGAGACCCAAATGGTTCTAGACCGCACAAGTTGGGCTTCCTTCCATGCATAAGCTCGTAACAAGTTTTTCCAAGTCTCTTAACGGTTAATACCCTATTCAGAACATAGCAGGCTGTAGCAACTGCTTCAGCCCAGAACATCACAGGAAGCTTCGAGTCTGCCAGCATAGTTCTGGCTCCTTCAATTAACGTTCGGTTCTTCCTTTCAGCCACTCCATTCTGTTGCGGAGTATACGGAGCGCTGTATTGATGTTCAATTCCTTTCTGAAGACAGAAGATTTCCATTTCAAAGTTCTTGAACTCTGTCCCATTGTCGCTTCTGATGTATTTAACTGATTTACTCATGACATTCTCAACTTTTGTAATTAGATTCTTCACCATCTGAGCCGTCTCGTCTTTCGTTTTCAGAAAATATACCCACGAGTATCGCGAGTAGTCATCAGTTATCACCAAGCAGTAAGAAGTACCACCTAGACTTTTTACATTCACGGGACCGAAGAGATCCATATGAAGTAGTTCTAGAGTACCGGCAATTGAATTGATCTTCTTGGTGAGATGGGATTTCTTGTGTTGTTTTCCCTTCTTGCAGGCTATGCATTTGTCTTCAAAGTTAAAACTTTTTAAGGGAACACCCATCACAAGCCCATTTTTGACAATGAAGTTCATCTTCCGAAGATGAATATGTCCCATTCTCCTGTGCCACAATTCTGATTCTGATTCGCTTGCTTTTGTCATTAAACAAGATTCTCCGGTGGCCATTTCAGTAGACCTCATGTCCATCACATATGTATTCGTTTCACGTGGAGCTTTCATTACTATCCATTCGTCTGGTATCTGAAAACCAGGCTTCAATACTATCGCTTCATTCTTCGTGAAATGGACAGTGTAATCTTTATCACAAATCTGCGACACACTCAGCAGATTGTGCTTTAACTCCTCCACAAAGTTTACATTCTCGAGTGTCATTCTCCCATTCGACACTGTTCCTCTACCAGTAATCCTACCACCGCTCTCACCAGCAAAACTAACTCTTGCTCCCTGAACAGGTTTTAAATCTTGCAACAAGTGTTTGTTGCCCGTCATGTGCCGGGAACAGCCGCTATCTACAATCCAGAGATTGTTGGCAGCCCTGTTCAACTGTTCCTGCACAATAAAACAAAGAGTTAGAATCTTGGGACCCAAGACCAATTGGTCTTGGATCGATACGTCCCGTACCCTGGCTTTCTCAAGTTAGCATCAGGATAATTTCTGTAAGTCCTGTTAGGAAATCTCCTTGCAGATTGAGGGTAAAGCCTCCCAAACCTTTGTGAATTGTAAGTGTTATATCTTGTGGTTTGGTTGTAAAACTGTCACACCCCGACTAGGCAGTTGCGGAAGCGTAATACGGGAATGTAACAGATAACACTGGTATCAACCACATTGTTTATAAAGAAAATTCAACCACTAGATTACAGCATATTACATTTATAGGTACTATGTTTACAAACTAGGTGAAAAACACATAACCGGTTTACGAGCTTCTTATACAGTATAAGATTAGCGTCTATTCACAGCTATTCAACTTTCTTCCTAACACCAAGCATGTAAGCAAATCATTCCACTTTTGCTTTACCTGAAAAGCATGTTAAAACGGGTCAACTACGTCTAGTTGGTGAGTTTCAAGTTTCACGAGTTTCAATGAAATCAGTACACGAGTTCGTAAAGTTCACAGTGTGTATGTATATATGTCTGTGTATGATGTATTATACTAAGCCACAAGTGAAACCGAAACGAGCTACACTGCATGGCCTCTCCTGCCCATGCACTCCTGTTGGCATTTAACAGCCAATTTGCCCCATGTATGTACTATGTCTAACACCACATAGCAGTATGTAAATATAATGACAATGTGCAACTGGTTTTACATATGTTCCGGCTTACCCCACCGGCTCTGTCACAGTTGGGTTTGTCAAACCGATAGTACTATCCACACGCCACCGGCACGAAGTTAATCACTTGTGTTTGTGGGGACTTGTCAAGTGTTAGTACTTAGATAATTCACATCATCACACGTTTTCAAGCATAACAATTTATGTAAACATGCTATTCACCCCAAAAGTTCGTAAAACAGTTTAGAAAGTGGGGGTCGTGAAACTCACCTTATTGTAGTTTGCACAGAAATTACGTGTCAGATAGTCAGATGACTCGTTTATAGCCTGATTCCTATAAACGGTATCGTATCGTTAATACTAGTACAGTGTTCAAGCTAAATCGGGCTGTATAGATAATCTGGGTATAGCTGTTAGGCCCAGAACATGACCATAGTCTTAGATTGTGACGTTGTATATTATGAAATGTTTAAAACTGGATTTGGCTCAGTTTCACCGTTTTCCGAGCCTAGCTCAGTTGGTCGTTTATACGTTTCGGGATTAGGTAAGATCATATAAAACTTAAGTAAATATATTGATTGATAAAATGATTTGATTTATAAAAGAACTTTAAGGTTTCGGTGTCTGGTTTGACCGCAGGGTTCGTTTCCGTTTTCACATGGGTTTGATTATACAAAACGCGTACAATCCACCCGAATTGTCCGGAATTCTCGTAAAAAGTTCGTTTTTATCAATATCATTCAAAAATATGATATTTGACCACTTTTGACATTTTGACATACCAGTCAGTCCGTTAAACACAAAACTGCCGGTTTCGTTAAAACAATTATAATTTAAATCTTTAATAAATCATAACTAAATATGTATTTACATATAAATTATGTAAATTTTTGTAAAAATACATTAAGACATGGAGAATTTTATAAAAATATTTCCAGAAATTTTATGGTTATTTATTTATTTATAAAAATTCATTTAATAGGTTATAATCATGTAATAAATTGCCCGTTTATATCAAACGACTTCCGAAAAATCCCATAATTTTTACCAATGGCCTCAATGTGACTACATAGCCCCTGCAAAATTTCCAGAACCTAACTCTTTTGACAAAATGCCTTTTTGTGCGTTTTTCGGCTGTTAAAACTCAATTAAACCATGGCTGCATAAACCGTACTTAGACATTTCCAATGATTCCCAAAATTTACCAGTGATCTTACCATCCCATATCAAACTCCAAAACCAAGTTTCATAATTTTTCAATATGTTTAGCTATTTTTCCCAAATAAACGCCCATAAACGGGAATAAATTCGCCAAATATTCTCCGTTTATCGAAAAATTACCAAATTTGAACAGGGACTCATTTATATGATCCCTAATGTCCCTGCAAATTTTCACAAGCTAACAACAAGCACGTCACAACCTAATACTAAACAGCCCCTAAACGAGTATTACGGGTTTACCTTGTCGGTTTTTGGTGAATTTTGCTAGCTTAAACGTCTTTCCGGGTCTCGGGTTGCAAACTCAGTATATCTACATATCATATAACATCAAACCAAGCATAAATCATCCATGTAACAGCCTTGATAATTAGGGTTTCGGTTTTGGGTTCAAACCGAACTTTCTAACCGTAAAAACGTTGTATACATGTTCTAATCCGCGTCTTTGACCAAAAAAGTATATGTTCCAGGTTTGTAAACATGTTTAACATCAAAACATAATTTTAGTTGATTTTTAGGGTTTTTGGATGGTTAAACATGTTTAACATTAACTAAAACATGTTTATAAGTTAATTATATGCATTAAACTTGGTTCAATCTTTATATATTTTGAGCTTACCTTAGGGTTTTGGGCAGGGGTTTGGAAGAACAGAGCTGCTGCTGGACTTGAAATTTTGTGATATGTTATAATGAATAAAAAGTCTTAGGTAATAAGTTATTTAAAAAGAAATGTGTGTGTGTGGCTGTTCCGATCGGAATACTAAATGGAGCCTTAATGGGCTGTTTTGGCCCATCAATTATATATATACCAGCCCAAACATGAAAAGCCCATTTTAAGTTTAGTTCGGGTTCGGTTTTTCGCAAGAAAATTAATTCGGGTGTGAGAAATAACGTAAAAACGTGTGTTTTTCAGCTTGTTTTTGTAAAATAAGAAAAACGTACTGACTCGTTGTAAAATTCCAAAATATTTTCACGGATGGCTTAGAACATGTCATATAAGTGTTTTATAAATCTTTTTCGGCTTAACGGATGCTACAATGCTTGTTTTGATATTAACGATTGCGTTTAAGCTTATAGCGTATCGATAAACGAAACCTTTTTCGTTTAGAAAGTTTTAAACGTACCGAGGCCTAAATATCAATATGTTAGCCTCTATAACATATATATAACTCGTATATGACCCCTCAGTATGTATACGGGTCATAATTAGTATCGGTCGGTTACTCGTTTAAGCACTACGAATTAACCGATTTGTCGTTTACTTGTTACGTAAAGAATATAGTGTACCTCGTTTTGTCATGAATGTCACATTCTCCCCCCGTTAAGAAATTTCGTCCCCGAAATTTAATGTGTCATCGGTTTTCTAGGGAACAGGTGTGGGTATTTCTTTCGAAATTCGTCCTTTCGTTCCCAAGTATATTCGGGTCCTTGTTTTGAATTCCACCGAACTTTTACTAATGAAATTTTGTTGTGTCGTAACTGTTTGGTTTTCCCGTCTACAATTTCTACCGGTTCCTCTACGAAGTTAAGCTTTTCGTTAATCTGAACATCTTCCAGTGGTACTATTGTCGTTTCATCAGTCAAACACTTCTTCAGATTCGATACATGAAACACGTCGTGAATAGTGCTCAGTTCTAAGGGTAGTTTTAATCGGTAAGCTACGGGACCAATTTTTGCAACAATCTCAAAAGGTCCGATGTATCTCGGGGCTAGTTTACCAGTCTTTCCAAATCTTATAACACCTTTCCATGGCGATACTTTTAGAAATATCTTATCACCTATTTCAAAAGATAATGGTTTTCTGCGAACATCAGCATAACTCTTTTGTCGGTCACGGGCAGCTTTCAATTTTTGTTTAACCTGATGGATCTTATCAGTGGTTTCCTGAATTAAATCGGATCTTGAAATTTGAGTATCACCCACTTCTGTCCAACATAGTGGTGATCTACATTTTCGCCCGTATAGAGCTTCATAAGGTGCTGCTTGTATACTACTGTGATAACTGTTATTGTAAGAGAATTCAATGAGCGGGAGGTGTTGATCCCAATTCCCTTTAAAGTCCAGTACACAAGCACGAAGTAAATCTTCTAAGGTTTGGATGGTTCGTTCAGATTGACCATCAGTTTGGGGGTGGTAAGCCGTACTTAAGTCGATTCGGGTTCCCAAGGCTTCTTGTACTGCTTGCCAGAAATGTGAAGTAAAATGACTGTCTCGATCGGAAATAATCGAAAGAGGTACTCCGTGTCGAGATACTATTTCATCGATGTATATTTGAGCAAGTTTTTCGGTGGTGTAGTTGTTACGGATGGGAATAAAGTGTGCGGATTTGGTTAATCGGTCCACAATTACCCAAATTGCGTTGTGTCCTCGAGAAGTTTTAGGAAGGTGTGTCACAAAGTCCATGGTAATTTGTTCCCATTTCCATTGTGGGATTTCAGGTTGTTGTAACATTCCCGAAGGTTTTTGATATTCCGCCTTTACCCTTGCACATGTTGCACATTTACTTACATACACGGCTATATCCTTTTCATACCAGGCCACCAGTAAAATTCTTTGACATCCTTATACATCTTATCAGCACCTGGATGAATAGAATATTTGGATTTGTGTGCTTCATCAAGTATCAGCTTTCGGAGTTTATGAAGTGTTGGAATCCAGACCCGGTTTTTGTAATAATATATTTCATCGGTTTTCTTCTCAAAATTCCTTTCATTTCCATGTAGTTCTTCTTTTTCTAGCTGATCTGTCTTCAAGGCCTCATCTTGTGCAATGCGAACTTGTTCGGTTAGGCTACTTTGAACAATCATTCCGAGTGCTCGTACTCGTAATGGTCTGATTCTGTCTTTTCGGTTTAAAGCATCAGCTACTACGTTGGCCTTACCCGGGTGGTATTTAATCTCACAATCATAATCATTTAACAGTTCTACCCATCTTCTTTGCCTCATGTTTAGTTCTTTCTGATCAAATATGTGTTGTAAGCTTTTGTGATCAGTATAGATGGTACATTTAGTGCCATACAAGTAATGTCTCCAAATCTTCAATGCAAAGATAACCGCTCCCAATTCCAAATCATGGGTCGTATAATTCTTTTCATGTACTTTTAATTGTCGGGAAGCATATGCTATTACTTTCTTTCTTTGCATCAGTACGCATCCTAAACCTTTACGAGATGCGTCACAATATACCACCAATTCATCAGTTCCATCTGGAAGGCTTAATATTGGAGCCTCACATAACTTCTGTTTTAACATTTGAAAGGCCATTTCTTGTTCTTCTCCCCATTCATATGTTCGATCTTTTTGAGTTAGGAGGGTTAGAGGTTGTGCAATACTTGAAAAGTTTTCAATGAATCTTCTATAGTACCCGGCTAGTCCTAAGAATTGACGAATTTCTCTTGGTGACTTAGGCACTTGCCAATTCTTAATTGCCTCAATTTTACTTGGGTCTACTTGGATCCCTTGATGGTTCACAATGTGTCCTAAAAACTGTACTTCTTGCAGCCAAAACTCACATTTGGACAACTTTGCGTATAACTTCTCTTGCCTCAATAATTTTAAGATTTCCCGCAAATGTTGTTCATGTTCCTCCTTACTTCTCGAATATATCAGAATGTCATCGATAAACACTATCACGAACTTGTCAAGGTAAGGTTTGCAAACTCGGTTCATGAGGTCCATAAACACTGCAGGTGCATTCGTCAACCCAAACGGCATAACCAAGAATTCATAGTGACCATACCGAGTTCGGAAGGCTGTTTTTGGTACGTCTTCTTCCTGAATTCTTACTTGATGATAACCAGATCTAAGATCAATTTTTGAAAAATACTTCGCACCTTGGAGCTGATCGAACAAGTCATCAATTCGAGGTAAGGGGTATCTATTCTTTATAGTCACTTTATTCAATTCCCGATAATCAATACACATTCGAAAACTCCCATCCTTCTTCTTTACAAACAACACTGGTGCTCCCCACGGTGAGTAACTAGGGCGAATAAAACCCCTGTCCAGTAACTCTTGTAACTGGTTGGACAGTTCTTGCATTTCAGAAGGCGCAAGTCTATAAGGTGCCTTAGCAATGGGTGCTGCTCCTGGTATCAAGTCAATACGGAATTCAACTTGTCGGGTCGGTGGTAAACCAGGCAACTCTTCGGGGAATACATCTGAATACTCGTGTACCACTGGGATGTCTTCTATTCGCTTTTCCTCAGGTTCCTTAACTGTTACGCTCGCTAAGTATAATGTACAACCTTGGCGTAAATATCTCAATGTCTTAAGTTGAGATATGAGAGGCAGTACTGTTCCCGATTTCTCACCTTGAACAATCATAGCTTCATCATTCGAAAGAGGTATTCTAACGGTCTTATCCTTACAGACAATTTCAGCTTTATACTTAGATAGCCAGTCCATACCGACTATAACATCAAAACTTCCCAATTCCACTGGAAGTAAATCAATAAGGAATGGGTGGTCGTTTAGGATAAGGGAACAGTTTCGGACTATTCGGTTAACAAGTATAGACTTACCGTTAGCGAGTTCTATAGTATATGGTCTTGCTAGTTCACTAACCGACATATTTTCTAAAGGTAAGAAATTAACAGATACGAAACTTCTATCGGCACCCGTATCAAACAAAACTGAAGCATACTGGCCCGAAACTAAGAATGTACCTGTCACCACATTCGGATCATGACGCGCTTCACCCGGTCCTAATACAAATGCGCGTCCCTTAGCTGTGTTGGAGGTTGATGCTTGTGCTTGGTTCTGCCTTTTCACCGTACTCGGGTTCAAATTAGGGCAGTATCTCCGAAAATGTTCCGTACTGCCACATTCATAGCAAGCACGGAGGTTCGTGGTAGGTGGGGTTTGTTGGTTGAGTTGTGGGCGGGTTAATTGAGGTCGAGGGAGTTGAGTTGATTGCGGTGGACGGTTAACAATGTTGGTAGGGGTTTTGCAGTTGGGGGCATAGTGTCCCGTCCTTCCACACTTTTGACAGATGATCGGTTTACAATCACCCACATGATGAAAGTTACATCTTCTGCATTTCGGTAACGTCCCTTTATAGGTTTCTTGTTTTACGTTAGAACTGGTCATGGCATAACTTCGGGTATTCGGACGAGCCCGCTTGTTTTGAAGATTCCCTTGCATTCTTGTCCCGTAATCAGTTCGTTTTAAACTTGTTTCACCTGGCATTCTTATCACTCCACTTCTCATCAAATCAAAAGTAACGACACCCGTTTGAGATACAGCACTTTCTAATGTCGGGTGGGCAACTGAATTTACTATACTTCTCACAGCAGGGGTCAGTCCCCAGATATAACGTTCAATTCGCTTCGCTTCCGGTGTAACTAACCATGGAACTAAGCGGGACAGTTCGTTAAAATGATTCGTGTATCCCACATGATCCGCTCCTTTCATTTCCAGATTCCATAACTCGTGTTCCAACCTCTGAATTTCACTTTTAGGACAAAAATGCTCTAACATGAGGGTTTTTAATTCAGTCCATGACATACGGTTAATAGCATCTTTTCCCCTTATTTGGACTACTGTGTTCCACCACATCAGTGCTTGGTCTAAAAACATACTGGTAGCAAATTTGACTATACGGTTCGGTGGACACTCACTGATATTAATTACTGATTCGGTCTTTTCTATCCATTTGACTAGCCCGCTAGGTCCTTCAATACCCTTGAACTCAATCGGTTTACATGATGGAAATTGTTTGTATAAGTATTCCTGACGCGGGGGTTCTCGGTTATTATTATTAGTTGTGTTAACAACCGGTACAGGGTTCGGGTTCGGGATATTATCAGGGTGCACAACAGGCTCCGGGTTCCCAGTGACATTCATAGTTGGGAGAGTGTTATTATTATTTATGACAGTATCAGTATTCACCGGGGTAGTAACACCCGGGGCTACATTAGTGTCCGGCGGAGGTGGATTAACAGTGGCCGTGGTGGTGCTCGTAGGTTGATTAACAATATTGTTAGCACGTATGCCTGCAGTGACTTGGGCTACAATGGTTGGTATCACTGCTTGTAGTTGACGAGCAATCATTGCGGCCACTTCCGCCTCAGACAAAGTGTTTGTTTTCTTCGGGGCCATTCTATAAAATAATCAATTGTATAATAATCAACATCGTTTCACCATGACCAGCACAACTTTACGATATCACACTTTCACAACACATAACTATGCCAAAGAAAACACGTTTGTATTAATTATAATCATTACTGTACATATGCATCCAAAATTAGCGCATAGGCTTAACCTGGTATAGGCCAGCGCTTGTATATGCGTATCAAAATTTGTCACTAAGTGACATGTAGACTTAACCCGATAAGGGCCAGTGCTTGAAATAGTACAAAACTACAAACAACTTCCAAGCCAGCCCAACACGCTGTAACAAAATGCTGCTTGGGATATCAAAAGACTATATACATAAGACCAAACTACGATGTCCTATCCATTCTTTGCAACATGGAACCACAACCAAATCACAGCAGCCACTAGGGCCGCATTAACTGCTAAACACGCCCCCAGTAGTATCATCGCTCGATCCTGACGCCCGTGGCTGTCAGCACTGGATCTTTGTACAATTCTGATTTCCTGTTGCATATACCTCATGTGATCATACATATCATATCTATGCTGGTTTAGACTATTTATCATGTGTGAGTGTTCTAAGAGCTGATCAGTTGCTAAACCAAACCATGCTGAATCAGAATGACGGGGTGGCTCGGGTACCGGGGCGGGTAAACCCCAAGTAGGAACAGGTATCTCTGTTACCCGGACACGCGATGTTTCTCCCCTATGGTACGTAGATCGAGGTGGGGAAAATGTGTGCTCTGGTGGACGCACTGAAATGCGAGCAGTCCGACGGTTTCTAATAGTGGGTGCAGGTACTGGTGTATGCTGTACGGGTGGAGTAGGGGATCTGGGTGCTCTAACAGGTGAACGATAGGCACTAGTAGCTCCCTGTTCTACTACATTCCTAGGGGATTCCCTAGGGGGGTAGGTGTCACAACGGTAACCCGATAAGTCGGGTTGGTTTGGGGGTACCTCATAAGGAATTACCACATCTGCACCTTCTTGTATCTCCTCCGGTTCTTCCTCCGGATCCTCCTCTTCCTCCTCAGGCCTTGTTGGTAGAGTGTTAGGTACGCGATCAGTGGATCTTGACATATTCCTGCACAAGGGTTAGTGATAAGAATAATATCCTTCTATATTAATCATAGTAAGATACGTGCAGGTATTTATACACATAAGCACAAATAATCGTTTATATACACAAATATTTATTTATTATTATTTTTTATACACATATGTTGCTGTTTTTACCTATTCGATTGTTTATCGACTTCTTCTCGAATTTCCTCGTACAAACAAGTCCGTTATTACGTTCCGGACCATAATAACCCACTTGTCCATTCGTGTTCATCACAAGAATCATTCGTGTATATTATTTAATATTATTTTATTCCCAGAGTTAATCGAGCCTACGGTTATCTTAGGGTATCCTAAGGGACTTCCTAATTCTTTATAACCAATGGCTCTGATACCAACTTCTGTCACACCCCGACTAGGCAGTTGCGGAAGCGTAATACGGGAATGTAACAGATAACACTGGTATCAACCACATTGTTTATAAAGAAAATTCAACCACTAGATTACAGCATATTACATTTATAGGTACTATGTTTACAAACTAGGTGAAAAACACATAACCGGTTTACGAGCTTCTTATACAGTATAAGATTAGCGTCTATTCACAGCTATTCAACTTTCTTCCTAACACCAAGCATGTAAGCAAATCATTCCACTTTTGCTTTACCTGAAAAGCATGTTAAAACGGGTCAACTACGTCTAGTTGGTGAGTTTCAAGTTTCACGAGTTTCAATGAAATCAGTACACGAGTTCGTAAAGTTCACAGTGTGTATGTATATATGTCTGTGTATGATGTATTATACTAAGCCACAAGTGAAACCGAAACGAGCTACACTGCATGGCCTCTCCTGCCCATGCACTCCTGTTGGCATTTAACAGCCAATTTGCCCCATGTATGTACTATGTCTAACACCACATAGCAGTATGTAAATATAATGACAATGTGCAACTGGTTTTACATATGTTCCGGCTTACCCCACCGGCTCTGTCACAGTTGGGTTTGTCAAACCGATAGTACTATCCACACGCCACCGGCACGAAGTTAATCACTTGTGTTTGTGGGGACTTGTCAAGTGTTAGTACTTAGATAATTCACATCATCACACGTTTTCAAGCATAACAATTTATGTAAACATGCTATTCACCCCAAAAGTTCGTAAAACAGTTTAGAAAGTGGGGGTCGTGAAACTCACCTTATTGTAGTTTGCACAGAAATTACGTGTCAGATAGTCAGATGACTCGTTTATAGCCTGATTCCTATAAACGGTATCGTATCGTTAATACTAGTACAGTGTTCAAGCTAAATCGGGCTGTATAGATAATCTGGGTATAGCTGTTAGGCCCAGAACATGACCATAGTCTTAGATTGTGACGTTGTATATTATGAAATGTTTAAAACTGGATTTGGCTCAGTTTCACCGTTTTCCGAGCCTAGCTCAGTTGGTCGTTTATACGTTTCGGGATTAGGTAAGATCATATAAAACTTAAGTAAATATATTGATTGATAAAATGATTTGATTTATAAAAGAACTTTAAGGTTTCGGTGTCTGGTTTGACCGCAGGGTTCGTTTCCGTTTTCACATGGGTTTGATTATACAAAACGCGTACAATCCACCCGAATTGTCCGGAATTCTCGTAAAAAGTTCGTTTTTATCAATATCATTCAAAAATATGATATTTGACCACTTTTGACATTTTGACATACCAGTCAGTCCGTTAAACACAAAACTGCCGGTTTCGTTAAAACAATTATAATTTAAATCTTTAATAAATCATAACTAAATATGTATTTACATATAAATTATGTAAATTTTTGTAAAAATACATTAAGACATGGAGAATTTTATAAAAATATTTCCAGAAATTTTATGGTTATTTATTTATTTATAAAAATTCATTTAATAGGTTATAATCATGTAATAAATTGCCCGTTTATATCAAACGACTTCCGAAAAATCCCATAATTTTTACCAATGGCCTCAATGTGACTACATAGCCCCTGCAAAATTTCCAGAACCTAACTCTTTTGACAAAATGCCTTTTTGTGCGTTTTTCGGCTGTTAAAACTCAATTAAACCATGGCTGCATAAACCGTACTTAGACATTTCCAATGATTCCCAAAATTTACCAGTGATCTTACCATCCCATATCAAACTCCAAAACCAAGTTTCATAATTTTTCAATGTGTTTAGCTATTTTTCCCAAATAAACGCCCATAAACGGGAATAAATTCGCCAAATATTCTCCGTTTATCGAAAAATTACCAAATTTGAACAGGGACTCATTTATATGATCCCTAATGTCCCTGCAAATTTTCACAAGCTAACAACAAGCACGTCACAACCTAATACTAAACAGCCCCTAAACGAGTATTACGGGTTTACCTTGTCGGTTTTTGGTGAATTTTGCTAGCTTAAACGTCTTTCCGGGTCTCGGGTTGCAAACTCAGTATATCTACATATCATATAACATCAAACCAAGCATAAATCATCCATGTAACAGCCTTGATAATTAGGGTTTCGGTTTTGGGTTCAAACCGAACTTTCTAACCGTAAAAACGTTGTATACATGTTCTAATCCGCGTCTTTGACCAAAAAAGTATATGTTCCAGGTTTGTAAACATGTTTAACATCAAAACATAATTTTAGTTGATTTTTAGGGTTTTTGGATGGTTAAACATGTTTAACATTAACTAAAACATGTTTATAAGTTAATTATATGCATTAAACTTGGTTCAATCTTTATATATTTTGAGCTTACCTTAGGGTTTTGGGCAGGGGTTTGGAAGAACAGAGCTGCTGCTGGACTTGAAATTTTGTGATATGTTATAATGAATAAAAAGTCTTAGGTAATAAGTTATTTAAAAAGAAATGTGTGTGTGTGGCTGTTCCGATCGGAATACTAAATGGAGCCTTAATGGGCTGTTTTGGCCCATCAATTATATATATACCAGCCCAAACATGAAAAGCCCATTTTAAGTTTAGTTCGGGTTCGGTTTTTCGCAAGAAAATTAATTCGGGTGTGAGAAATAACGTAAAAACGTGTGTTTTTCAGCTTGTTTTTGTAAAATAAGAAAAACGTACTGACTCGTTGTAAAATTCCAAAATATTTTCACGGATGGCTTAGAACATGTCATATAAGTGTTTTATAAATCTTTTTCGGCTTAACGGATGCTACAATGCTTGTTTTGATATTAACGATTGCGTTTAAGCTTATAGCGTATCGATAAACGAAACCTTTTTCGTTTAGAAAGTTTTAAACGTACCGAGGCCTAAATATCAATATGTTAGCCTCTATAACATATATATAACTCGTATATGACCCCTCAGTATGTATACGGGTCATAATTAGTATCGGTCGGTTACTCGTTTAAGCACTACGAATTAACCGATTTGTCGTTTACTTGTTACGTAAAGAATATAGTGTACCTCGTTTTGTCATGAATGTCACAAAAACTGAGGTTTGTTTTTATGAAAACTTGAATTCGTTACATTCTGGCATTTTGTAAAGTTTTCATTTTTAGCAGTAACAAAATGACGCTTATACTCAGTTTTATTTGGCTTCACACCTCTGAATCTCGGCTTCAAAGGGCAATCTGCAACTAGATGTCCTAACTTGTTACATCTAAAGCAACATCGACTCTCCATTTTCTTGTCAAATGTTGGTTTGGATGTAGAGGCAGTGTTACCAGCCGTTCGTCTCACATAAGGTGGGACGTACGGATTGAGTGGAGAACTCTTTTTAGAAATTTTATTTTTATCTCCACCGGTGGGTAACCCTACCTTCTCTTTTGTCTGACCAGATTCGGACAACTTATCCGAATCCGATGAGACTGGACTCGAAACAGAAATATTCATACTAGAAACAGGCGAACTTGTTTCGCCACAGCTAACACTTGGTTCTACACTTGTAATCTTGATTGGAGTTGTCTGAGGAACTTCGAAATCAACTGATTTCTGAACACTCGGATTATAAGTATAGTTGTGGTTAAAGGGTGGTGGAACCTCGTGATATCCGATTCCTCCCCTCTTTGCAGAGGTACCTTGATCACTCACGAGGTGATCTAGGATGGCCGAGGAATTCCTGAACTGCTCAAGTTTGCGGTTCAATTCCACCACCTTCACCTGGTGGTCAGCAATCTGTTTATCCCGATCAGCAATCAATTTAGTTTTTTCTTCTAAGACTTCATAACTAAGATCAATTATTTCAATTTTCTCAGCAAGTTTAGTTTTTAAGCTTTGAATGTCCTTTTCACATGCTTTTATTTTAATTTTATAACTTGTTTCTCTTGCTTTCGTAAAATGGTGATCTTCTTTAATAGTTTTAAAATCAGCATCTAAACGGACGTACTGATCAGTTATCGTTGTAAGTTGCTCAGACAAATTCTCACAACAAGTACAAATATTCTTAGTACTTACCTCGGAGCGATTATCCTTGTCATCTGCCATGAAAGCGGTTTCTTCTTCAGTAGCTTTCTCAATTCCATCAACCTTCTCACATTCTTCAGCTTCAGCCTCAGCCATGTTCGCTTGCTCACCAGATTCATTTGAATGCAGGTTCCAATTATACTCACCTGCTTCTCTGGTCAACATGGCATTAATCTCTCTGTTAAATCCAGAGTGTTGTGTAGGCCGACCTTGTCCACGTTCAACTCTTTCATTTCTGCATTCTTTGGCAAAGTGCCCGTATTGCTGACAATTATAGCACCTTACCTTAGATTTGTCGAATCCAGGCCTACCACCAACAAACTTTCTCCCAGTTTTCTTCATAAACCGTTTAACTCGCCTCACAATCATTGCCATTTGCCATTGCAAATCCATCTCCTCCAGATCATCAGCATCGATCTGGTCGTAATCCTCATCCAGAACAGCAGGGTCCACAATCTTCCCCTGGATGTAGTTTTCGTAGGAAGCAATAAATGATGCATAGACTGCAAACTGCTCTTCAGCAGATTTTACACTCATAGGCATCTTGGAATAATTATTGCTTGAGGCATTTGCAGAGAAACCACTTGTGGATGCTTGAGGCTTTGAAGTACTTGATCCTCCAGCAACGAAACAGACATCACCGTTCGAGTTTACAGAAACGTTTCCTTCATGAGAAGAGTCAGAGCCTGACTCCCCTTTTGAGTAATAAGCAGCAGATTCAGGCCTCGAACTTGAGCCTGAGTTAACCTTTGCACCATACATACCAGGGTCTTGTATCTGATCTGTTGGTGTTTCTTTTCGAACCATATTAAGCTCATAAGTTCTGAGCTTGTTTACTGCCGTTTCCAAATCATAATTCGGAAAGTCTCTGTCTTCCCTCATAAGAACGGTGTACATTTCCCACTTCGGTGGGAGAGCATCGAGAAGCTTTTCAACGATCTCTTCTTCTCGGTAAGCAATTGAATAATTGCTAAGCTCTGTCATTAGATGATAGTATCTGGTGATAATATCATCCAGTGATTCGTTCTTCAAAAATTTGAAGACGGAGAACTGAGTTTTCAAAAGTTTAATTTTTGATGCACGGATACCCACGTTCCCCTCGAATCTATTTTCAAGAGCATCCCAAAGCTCTCTCGCAGAAGTGTACTTTCGGAACGTATGGAGAACCTCTTGAGGAAGTGCCATTGTTATCGCAGCATGGGCCTTGCTCTCGGCCTCATACATTTTCTTTTCTTCGTCCTCCATTTTGCTATACTTCTTAACCACATCACGACCTTCGTATTGCATAGTTGGAGGGATATATTCATCCTGGATGCACACCCACATTTTTGCATCCTGGTATTTAATGTATTGGATGAATCTGTCCTTCCATGCCACGAAGTCAGTTCCTTTCATCAACCTCGGGGCTTTAGTGGCTGACCCCGCTTCTACTTCCATCTTGACTAAATCGGAGAAGTTAATTGACGACATCTTTGCAAAAACACGAAAACCCGAAAATTTAAAAAAAATCTTCCAAACAGCACAGTAGGCGAAGTTAAGAATAACTTCGCTGAAAGTTAACTTCGCTGGAAAGTGTAACTTCGCTGGGTCTTAAATTCGCTTGACTGGGCGAAGTTAAAAATAACTTCGCTTAGAATGAGCGAACTTAGGAGGTAAGCGAACTTGGGAGGTAAGCGAAGTTGAGGATAACTTCGCTGAGGCGAACTTATGAGGGTAGGCGAAGTTGTGGTTAACTTCGCTTAATCCTTATATCTTCGCCGAAACCATACTTCCGGTGACGGCAACTTTGCCTGAAGAGATAACTTCGCCCGATGAACAAGGAAACTGTTCAGATCTGATTTCGTCAATCTAGCAGTTTCCGATCGATGTAATGGCTTGAAAATGACTGTCAAACACGAGTAAAACACAATCCCAACAAAAACACGTCCCGCGAATAGGTCAAATGAGACGTTTTCTACACCCGCTTGAAATCCCGAACCTCACAATCGAGCCGATAGCTCTGATACCAATTGTAGGCTCCTGGACGGATCGTACACGGGATGTCGCTATCTGCGCAGGTGAGGAATCCCTGCGTAGTTAGATACGAGTGCAGAATATGTATAAACCAAACACACGAGCAATGAACGAAACCGTTGTATTGATAACCGAACACGTGACTCGAGGTCACTATTACAGACACTGACACGTAACACGTTCACTGAACAACTGAAACGAAAACCTAAAAACCGACTTCCGAAACTGTTCCGCTGAACAGTTTATATACACGACAACTTCGCCATAGGCGAAGTTGTCAATAACTTCGCTGGTTCAACAAGTTCGCCTGAGCGAACTTGTTGACAACTTCGCACGTACAAAAACATAAACATAATCATAAACATAATTACATTACAGACTCGATTACAAATGCTAGACTATGAACTACTGACACACATGTACCAACAAAAATTAACCCCAAAATGATTAAAACTCCGATTGAAGTAAAACAACGATTTATTATTAGAAACATTTGTGTCCACGGATCGATACTTGGTTCTTACCAATACTATTCTACATATACGATAGGTACACTTGCCTATTTTGTGTGTGTTTAGTCTTTGTAGAAATCACTTTTATAAATTTAAAACACGATCTTGTGCAAAAGCAAATATCCAATCTATCATATTTTATACAAGCTACACAGCACACACCATCGGCCTCCAAATCTAAAACAACAAAATCTGCGGGAAAAACCAAATTATCTACCTTAACGAGCAAATTTTCCACGACACCCCTCGCATACTTAACGGAACGATCAGCTAAAGACAACGTCATACGAGCAGGGGTGAGCTCTCCTAGACCCAACTTTTCATATAAAGAATATGGCATGAGGTTTATACTAGCTCCAAGATCGGCTAATGCTTGACACGTCGTCTCACTCCTGAAAAGACATGGAATGGTAAAAACACCGGGGTCGGGTAATTTTTCCGGTACCTTATTAAGAACCACCGCAGAACACTCTCCATTTAGCGGTACAGTCGACAGCTCCTCCAACTTATCCTTTCTTTTAAGAAGATCTTTCAAAAATTTGACGTATTTAGGCATATGCTGGAGGACTTCGATGAACGGGAGGTTGACATTTAATTGGCTAAATATATCGAGAAAATGCCCGTAATCTTTCATATACTGTTGATGTTTTAGACGGGCGGGATATGGGACATAAGCAGGGTTAATGATGTGTGATGGTGGCCGAACTCCAACTGACTTCTTTTCAACTACTGGCTCAATAATTGGTGTTTTACCTATTGACTTACCCGGAGCCTCTACCTCTATCTCCTCATCTACCAATTCATCGTCCCCATTTTTCCCAATATCTTTACTAACTACCTCCGGACCAAAAACCCTACCACTACGAGTGGAGATGGCTTTCAATTGAGCAGCCGGATTAGTTTGAGGGTTACCCGAAAACTAACCTGGAGACCTTTGTTCTAAACGACGAGCAATATCACCAACAGTTCTTTGAATATTGAGAATAAAAGATTGTTGATTCTTGAAAAGCAAATCGTGTTCGGCAAACTTGTTCTGTGTAACTTGGTATCTCTCCAGGATTTGCTTCATCATCTCTTCCAAACGCCCAATTCCACCATTCGAATCCTGTACATTATTTTGAACGTTGGTACTATTAGTATTATTATAATTAAAATACTGACCTTGTGATGGAGTATAAGAATTTTGAAATCCGGGTGGTACGCCTGAAGGACGCCAGTTGGAATTATTCTGATTCAGGTTCTTGTAGGAATTATTCTGACGGACGCCAGTTGGAATTATTCTGATTCGGTAGCACCTTGTAAATTAAAATTTTTAAGAACGCGGTAAAGTCGGTTAATGTGAGCCGGTACATCCTCGTCATCACGCCCATTAAATTGATTGGTTTGAACGATGTTGTTCATGACGTATGACGGAATTTGACGGAATTGTAAGGTTTTCAATTGAATACTTGTTATTCGTTTATGTTATTTGGGGGATAGTAGTTTGATCTTATTATTGTATTACTATGGTGATTGTGAGTTTGATTAGTAATTGTTAGTATAGTATAATTCGTGTTCTTAACTATCAGTTCTCGGTGCCATAGGCAATCGGAATTTATTGGAAGGGAATTAGGTTAACTATATAAAACTGATTATCGAGTGACAACCTTGCATTTTTACAATCCAAGTATTTAGTCCTCTTTTATCACAATCAAACACACACTCGCGAACTATGTCTATGTAGTTTATCCCAAAAGTAAACGTTAACATTATCAACCATGGAAACCTGAAATCGGGAGAGGGCATTATTTTTATTGATTCAGTTAAACTTGTTAAATTGTTTTCAGTTATTTTCGTTAACAAAATCAACCAACCAAATACTTGAATTTATTTTTTGCATTTAGTTTAATATAGATTAATTACAAGACTACTTAGTAACACATTTTCCACAAACTCTCTGTGTTCGACACCCGCTTACCGCTATCTAATTAGTTGTAATCGGTTTATTTTTAAGTGAGTATTCGACCTCACGTCAAATTTTGGCGCCGTTGCCAGGGAGTAGTGCGCAACGTGTGTTAGATTAAGTTGTTTGTTTATTATTTTCGGGTTTACGTTGGTTGTGTTACTGTGCAGGTATTTACAGGTGCATGCATACTAGAGGCTCTAACAGTTAATCACCACTTGTTATCGATCCAGAGATTGAATGAACATTTCGAAGAAACCGAGTCCTACTTAGGGAGAATAAGCTTCTTGGTTCTCCAACTGCATCGCCATGGAATCACCAATTCCCACTTTGGGTCAAACACTGCTATCTACACCTCCACCAATTTCACCTCCACCAATTACTAATACCATACTCATTACATAAAGTAAGTTGAAACCAACTCATACAACCAAACCCATAAATTCTCATTTCACCTATTCAACATCATCAACATTGCCACCTATTACTAACCCTTTCCCTACCTTTGATGCATCATCGTCATCTCAATAAAACCAACAACCAACCTTTCAACAACCACAATCAAGGTACCAATATCAACCACCACCTTTCATGCAATATTCACTAACACAAGGTGATGGCTACGGGTATGGGTTTGACAGTGAATTTGAGGTGTATGAAGTGGAAGGTTGTCACACCCCCATCTTAGGCCTAGGCATGCGACCAACAGTTGGTACCATATTTGTAAATAAATTAGAGTTACGGTTATTAGCGAAAGTCTTATAAAAACATAAGGATTAAAATTGTAAATACTTACATTACAAAAGTTGAGACAAAAGTCTCAACTAAGTTTACTTGTTATACGTTTTACAAAACCACCATTTAATTAATAATTAAGTTCAACAAAATATCCGAGCTATCGGAATCATGAGCACTTTGTTCTTTCAAACTCTATTCTTGATTACCTGCAAAATGTTAAGAAAATACGTGACGCTAAAATATTTTTCTTTACTAAATTACCCCTCGAGACCACATAAGCCTCGGCCTATATTGTCTTCGGAATAATCTAGTTAAAAAATCACTATAAACTTGAGTCTCTACACTAGGTCACCCCAGCAAAACACTGCAGCGTTTTGACATAACTTAGGTACCATAAATATACACATGGTCAGTCTCACTCGAACGTACTTAGGTTCGGCCCATCGTGGCTGGAGGTCGTGACCAAGCGTGGTGCGATGTGCCCACAGCATTTTATCACATATGTAAGGATCCAGACAAACGTATACTACAGCCTGAGGGCTAGGCTTATACTCTTATTTACAATTTTTTTAGAGAGACTTATTCTCATGTAAAGTTTTACACATAACACGTTTGACTCGTTTGAAAACAAGTTTGCAAAAGTTGGGGCGTATTCACCTTTTGATTGGGATCGGCTTCAAACACCGTCCGAGGGTCTTTCCATTGCTATCTCGCACCTATAGTACGAGTATAACTTTTTGTTAGTCAGATATACAATCCGGCTTAAGACCTTTAGTCTTAGTTTTATAATCGCCACCTCGATTTACTTTAAAACCTTTAGTTTACAAAGTAATCTCTTTTCTTTTCTTCTTAACCCTTTAGTTTAAAATATCTTTCTTTATAAGATAACCTATAGATACCTTATTTATAAAACCCTACGTTTCTTGATATACATCTATTTATACATCTCGAATCCCTTGTAAAGTTATGTTTATTTAACGTTTTGAGTTCGGTTTAGTTTGTGTTTCGTTTATCTTTTATTAATTTAGGTTCTTGAGTCAAGTATTATATGTTTATCATGTTTTAACTCTTTTTGGTGTCTTGCATGATAAACTTGATTCTTTCTATCTTTTCATGCAAAGCTTATGTTCGTTTTGTTCGTTATTGATTACATGATTACTTCACATACGAGTTTTGATTTATGTTCATGTAGATGGTGGCTTGGTGATCAAGGGAAGGAAGATCTAGAAGGTTCCTATCGTTACTTGGAAGTAAAGAAATAGATCTAACATGAATAAACAAGAAATAATAGCAAAATTCCAAAATCCCACCCAGGAGGGCGCCGCCACACGCGAAGCCAGAGGCAGTATGCGGCCGTGCGGCGCCTAGGCCTCCCTGGTAAGCTCGTTTTGCAAGTCCAAGCCCATTCTTGTTTATATAAACATCTCTTGATAAACCTAGCCGATTCTAAGACTTTTAGCAGCCGATTGGAGAGGGAACTAAGTTATTGAAGGTGATTTGAAGCTTGGAACCAAGGAGGATCGAGAGAGCTTTCATCCGGGTGTTCGAGGATCAATCGCAAAGTGTTTATCGCTCTAACTTTCGTTCCTTGTTCATTATTTGTCATGTCTTTCCTCTTTGTTTTTAAGACTTGTTTAGTATTGTTTTAATAATGATTCTAGGCTAGACTTCATGTCTACCTAGGTTTGATGAACATGTTTTCGCTTGATTCTTGCTTTGGACATATGCTTTGATTATGGTTTTGTTAATTTAATAGTAAAAGACTTGATTTTGTTTTCATGATGCGTATGAGTATTTGTTATCTTGATTGATTATTTAACTATTGCTTCACATGGATCTTGTTTTCTATTGATTGTGTTCTTTAGATATTAGGGTTCATGTTTAATCAATTACTTGGTGTTTTGATTATTATGGTTGAATAGGCCTATTAGATCATAGAAGTTTGTTGATAATTGATTAAGGTTTTGATTGTTTTGCTAAATTTCAATAGCTGTAAGGTGAGGAGTTGTTCATGTGTCTTGGTCAATTGCATGCTAGGATAGATAGTGACAATATTCTTGCTTATTGTGTTGATCCATGTTCATGATGTCATGTTTAGCTTATCAAGTTATCTAGGGTTTAGTGTTTCGTAAGATTGCTTGCTTTAGATACTATTAATTAACCCTAATTGATGACTTTGCGGAAATCAATAATACTGATTGCTTAATAATCTAATAATTGTTCTTTGGAATTTCATTTGATTCGGTCAAGGGTTCTTTAGGGTTTGTTAGATGAATACGTTTAGAAATCAGTTTCCATAATCATGTTATTTGTCCATTGCTTGATGATTGTTGATGCATGGGATTCTTACCTAGGTAGATTCCTTCTCTATTTGGTTCTGATCTTGTGTTTGGTTGCTTGTTTCTCATTTACTTGCTTATTTGTTTTCTTAGTTTAATATTAGTTTAATATTAGTTTTAAAAACCCCCTTAAAACATTAATAATAAATAGTCGTGTCGTAAGTCGAGTCTAATTAGTTAATTAACGTAATTTATAGAGTCATGTGTGTTCGATATTCCGGACTTACTTAGCTTTAGTACAATTGACCGGTTCACTTGCCGGTGTTTTGTTTAGTTGAGTCTTAGTTCTAGTATTTATTACTTGTTTAATTTAGTTAATATTCTATTGACTGGTTTCACCACATCAAGTTCTTGGCGCCGTTGCCGGGGACTCTTGGCGATTGCGTTATTAGCTTTACTTGGACTTACCTGCTACATCCGTGCTATTTGTTTTTTTTTTTTTTTTGAGTCGTAGGAGTCTAATTTAAGTTTTAGTTTATTTTAGTTATTCTTTTAGTATTCGAGTCTACTCACTTCGTCTTTTGCGTTTTTCAGATTTATGCCACATCTTCGATCGCAAGGACCACCGCTGGATAATCTTGGATCTTCTCCGTTGAAGACCGAGGCTAGTTCGTCAGTAGAAGAACAACCGTCAGAACCCGTATCTACACCAAATTCGTCACCACCCAGTTCACCACCCGAAACTCCTAGAAGTCAAGATCCAATGGCCGACAATAGGACAATTGCTGCTCAAATCTTCGATGGCTTAACCGGAAACCAGTCATGCATCCTCGTTCCCTAGATCGAAAACCCCAACTCGTGGCAAATTCCGTCATACGTCATGAACAACATCGTTCAAACCAATCAATTTAATGGGTGTGATGACGAGAATGTACCGGCTCACATTAACTGACTTTACCGCGTTCTTAAAACTTTTAATTTACAAGGTGCTACCGAAGATGCTATTTTCTTACATTTGTTTCCGTTTTTACTCGCAGGTAAAGCAGCCAGTTGGCTTGACACTCAGCCGCCCCGCACATTCACTACGTGGGAAGCACTACGTTCGGCATTTATCAAGAGATACTTCCCACCTGCTAAAGCGGCTATTCTTCGTGATCAATTTCACTCGTTTCACATGGAGCCGGGGGAGCAATATTGTCATGCTTGGGAGCGTTTTCAGAACATGCTAGCTCGATGCTCACAGAATGGTCTCACACCATGGGCTCTCGTGGAGAAATTTTATAACGGGCTGAACTACGAAACCCAAGTTCGGTTCGACACAGCCGCAGGAGGAAGTTTACTAGCTAGGAAGAATGTCGCTGAATGTAACGAGATGTTTGAGAGCTTCGCTCAATCGGACCTTGCCAAAGTGCCACATCGCGGGAATTCCACTCCCGTTAGCAGTACATCCTCATCCACTCGAGATGTACACCAGGTTAATCTGGATACTAGTGTGGCAGGCTGGCAGCTGCTTTGGAATCATAAGCTTAGTAGTAAAAGATTATTTAAAACCAGTTGAGAATAATACTCCATATTGTAGCCCAAGTACTGTTTTTCTCGAATCATTGCTACTGTGAAAAACCAGTTTATGTCGCCACAAAAATGAGGCCAAAATTTTTTAATGGTGAAAAGGTAAAATATGACGAGCAAATCATATTCACATTTAACTCAAGTCCACATCCAATCACAGTCGATACGACTATTCAGAAGTCAACCCTTTTCACTTTACTCAATCTACAATTCAAGGCCCCCCTCCCTTTGAAATCTCACATGCCACGTCACGTAATGAGGAAACACACGATTTGATTTGTATTTTACATAAACCTTTTCAGCCATTTTATAAAACAGTTGTGTATATTTTTTTTTAACTATTAAAGTTAATGAAACAATTTCATCAAACGAAAAATGAAAAACTACAAATAAGATATAATGCAAGTTTTATTTACTTGTATCGCATCATGTGTATAAATAAGTTTATATATTTATAGATCATTAGATTGTATATGCATTATAAAGTAAGAATCCTAAGTTCCTAACAAAACCAAATGGATATTTACGTAAATACATTATTTACCTTTACCGTAAAAAAACGTTTGTTTACATTTTATATACTCTATAGCATATTACTATTTCACTAAATAATAATAATAATAACAACTTGAGTACCCATATATATTATTTTACAAAATAATAAAACACATACTGTATAGGATTAGTTTTGTTTATGTCAATCATAATTCAAACACATACTCAATAAAACTTATTAGAATGTGACTATAGGAAAATAATAGTAGAAACGTTCTAATTTGTTCCATCTTCTGCTTAGTAAGCGAATTCAAAATGTTCAAAATCAAACAAAAACTGAATTTTGATTTAGTCCGGTCTATATTTCATACCGGAAAATTTTAATTTCAACAAGATAGGGTGGAACCGTTTCGGGTTAATGAGTTCAGTTTCCTCAATTATGTAATGGCTTAATGTTAAGGGAAAATTACTAAAATAGACTTCTTTGACCAAATATTTTTCAAAACAGACATACCTATTTTAACATACATTTCTCCAATCATTGGTTTTTTGACTAATAAACAACTAACACATCAGCGAAGCCGGCTAAGCCTTAGCCACCACTTTATGAGCACAGAATTTTATGAAAAGTAACCGGACCCATCTTTAACCAATAAGAATTCGACACGTGTCAAAGGTGGCTAAACTTAGCCTACATCTATGGTTATTTAGCCGGCAACCTTGA
Source organism: Bidens hawaiensis (assembly GCF_021521415.1). Taxonomy (NCBI): domain Eukaryota; kingdom Viridiplantae; phylum Streptophyta; class Magnoliopsida; order Asterales; family Asteraceae; genus Bidens; species Bidens hawaiensis. Next base: position 775 of record NW_027495113.1, on the reverse strand, counting down.
CCCTTAGCCGGCTTCGGGATACGTGTCCATTTACTTAGCCGGCTCGAAATATTTCTTTTTAGTCGGTTCCAACTCGGCTTCTAGGCTAAGGCTTCACGTAGCCGTCTTCTTTTTTTTCACTTAGCCGTATATTTTTAGCCGCCTAAATTGAATATTTTACCAACCTTACCAACCCTATTAAATATTTAGTCGGCTTCACTTACCCGTCATCTTAGCCGGTGTAAATTTAGCCCCCAATTAATTATTTAGCTGGTTCCGCCTAGCCGTCAATTTTTTTCTCCTAGCCGGCAAATTTTAGTCATCAGAAATAAATACATTTACCAACCAAATTTTAATTTTTCACCAACCACTCTTATAAAACTATACAACCATCTTCATTCCATATTATAAAACTATCTTCGCCCTATCAAACCTTTTTACTTTCTTATCACATAAGATCCTCATTTAAAAAAAATATGTTTGTTAACGTCGTCGTTTACTCATATTGTAGGCTAAAGCTTCACTTAGCCGTCTTTTTTTTTCTTTTAACCGTCTAATTTTAGCCGCCAAAATTTAAAATATTTACCAAACCAATTAAATAATTAGCCAGCTTTCTTGTTTTTCTCTCTTAGCCATCTTCATTTAGCCGCCTTATTAAATACTTTAACTACCAAATTAAATATTTAGCTGGCTCACATTTTGTTATTCTCTTAGCCGTCTTGATTTTCTCGCTTAACCGTCATGTTTTAGCCGCCAAAGTTATCTAATAAAACACTTGGCTCTCTTTCATTCTTTA